>NW_024704760.1:11949585-12230221 GCF_018977255.1 Callorhinchus milii | reverse complement strand
ACATACACACAGACACACATGCACAGACAGATATACAGACACAAAAATACACACATGCACAGACACACACAGAGACACACACATGAAGACAGACACACAAAATCAGACACACATACACACAGAAACACAGAGATACAGACACACACAGACAGGTAGACAGAGACACACATGCACACACAGACACAAGCACAGACTCACACACACAGACCCACACAGACCCACAGACAGACCACAAACAAACAGACACATGCACACCCAGACGCAGACAGACACACACAGAGACACAAACACAGACACACAGATACAGAAATTTGCGTACAGACACACACACACACAAACACACACAGATACAGACAGACACATACAGATAGAAACTCGCACACAGACAGACACACACACATAAGACACAGACACACAGTCACTCACACAGTCACACACACACAGGCACACAGACAGACACACAAGACACAGGCAGACAAACACAGACAGACAGACTGACAGAAAGACACATACAAAGATATACAGAATGACACACTCACACAGATGCAGACAGATACACACACACAGACACAGAAATACACACGCAGACACACACACAGAGACACATGCACACAGACAGACACACACGCACGGATACACAGAGACACACACACACACACAGATAGATACACACACAGGCATATAGAAATACACACACATGACCCAGACAGATACACACATACATGGACATACATGCATATACAGAGACACAGACATACACACACCCAAAGACACACAGAGAAAGACACAGAAATACACACACAGACACACACAGACAAATGCAGATACACAGAAAGACACATATACACACACACACACACACACAAGACAGACACACAGTCACTCACACAGTCACACACACAAAGGCAGACACACAAGACACAGGCAGACAAACACAGACAGACAGACTGACTGACAGACACACACACACACACACATACACACAGATAAACACAAACAGACACACACAGATACAGACATACAGACACACAGATACACATAGACATGCAGACACATACACAAACACATGCACAGACAGATACACACACAGACACACACATAACACAGACACAGAAATACACACATGCCACAGACACACACAGACAGAGACACACACACAGACACGAGACACGCACACACAAACACACAGATACAGACACCCACATAAACACACGAGATACAGACACACACATAAACACACGAGATACAGACACACACATACACACAGACACAAAGACTGACACATCACACAGACACGTAGATACACACGTATACAGACATACATACAGACACACACAGAGGCACAGACAAACACACATAGCCACACAGATACAGACACACACATACACAGACACACATATAAACGCACAAAAGATACAGACACACACACAGACACAAAGACTGATACATCACACAGACACGTAGACACACACATACAGTCATACATAAACACAGACAGACACACACAACCACACAGATACAGACACACACAGTCACATACACACAGACACAAAGACCGACACACACACAGACATGTAGACACACACACAGACACACAGAAAGGCACACACACAGACACAGAAAGACACACACAGATACAGACAGTTACACACACAAAGACACAGATATACACACACACAGACAAACAAAGACACATGCAGACACACATGGACACACAAACACACGTGACACAGACAGATACACATACAGACACAGAAAGACACACACAGACAGATACACACACAACACAGACACAGAAATACACACATGCCACAGACACACACACATACACAGACACACACAGACAGACACACAGATAAACACATGCACAGACACATACAGACACAAACACACAGACACACACAAACAGACAGACCCACAGACACAGATGGATACACACACAGATATGCAGGCATACATAGAGACACACAGACACACAAACAGACACACACACACAACACAGACAGTCAAATAGACACACATAAACAAATATGCATGCACACACACACAGACACACATGCACAGACAGACACACATACAGAGAGACACAAAACAGACACAGCCAGATATATACACAGAAATAAACACACACGTGCACGTACACAGATAGATACACATGCATACAAACACAAAAAGACACAGACACACACACACAAATAGACAGACACACATGTAGACAAAGACATACACACACAAACAGAAATGCAGACAGAAAGACACACACCCACCCACACACTCACAGATCAAGACAGACACACACAGACAGACACACACATACTCACAGACACATACACACACAGACAGACACACACATACACACAGAAATATACACCCACAGACAGACACACACACAAACACAGACGTGACAGACACACATAACACAGACACAGATAGATACATACACAGACACACACATACAGAGACACAGGCACGATGCGGACACAGACTGATAGACACACACAGACACAGAAATACACACACACACACACACAGAAAGGCACACAAAAAGACACACACTGATACACACAAAGACAAACACACAGACACATACACACGGATACACAAAGACCCACAGACATACATACACGTGACACAGACAGATATGCAGAAAGACACACAAACAGACACAGAGACAACACATACGCGACACAGACAGACACAGAACCTAGACGCAGACACACACACACAGACACGCACAAAGGCACAGACACACATATATACACAGACACACACACAGACACACACAAAGGCAGACACACATATATACACAAACACACACAGACACACACAAAGACACACACACACACAAAATCATATGCAGACACACACTCACATTCACAGACACACAGACAGACACACACAACACTGACAGATACACACACACAGACACAGAACGATACATACAAAGATATGCAGAATGACACACTCACACAGATACAGACAGATACACACACGCAGACACAGAAATACACACGCAGACACACACACACGCACGGATACCCAGAGACACACATACACACACAGATAGATACACACAGGCATATAGAAATACACATGACCCAGACAGATACACACATACATACACATACAGAGACACAGACACACACACATACACACACAGCTACAGATACACACACAAACAGACACACACACAGGCACACACACACAGACATACAGACACACACACGACACAGACAGATACACACACAGACATACAAAGATATACAGACACACAAAGGCACACAGACATACACACACACACGTGATACAAACACAGAGAGATACACATACAGACAGACACAAACACGACACAGACGGATACGCACAGACACAAAAACACAGACAGACACACACACAACGACACAGAGACAAACAGACACACAGACATACGAACACACATGTGACATAGACAGATACACATAAAGACACACACACAGAGACACACAAGACACAGACAGATACATACACACTGACACAGAAATACACACACGCACACATGCACACAGACGGATACACACACAGACACATAAACACACACAACATAGACAGATATACACACACAAAGACACACAGACACACGCGCACAGACAGACACGCACACAGACAGACACACATACAAACAGACACACACAGACAGGTAGACAGAGGCAAACACACACAGACAGACAGACAGAGACACACACACAAACACAGACACGCAAACACACGCAGAAATACACAAACACACATAAACACAGACAGACACACACACACATGCACGCAGACACAAACAGACAAACACACACAAGACAGACAGATACACACACACACACAAACAAGACACACACACAAACACGCACACAGACACACAAACACATGAGACAGACACAGACAGATACACACCCAGAAAGACACATACACAAACACACCCAGTCTCAGACAGACACACACACAGAGACATAAATATAGGCGCACATACACAACACACACACACAGACAGACATACACAAATATACAGACAGACACACACACAGCTGCACACACACACAGACACACCCTCACATGCACACAGACAGACAGACACACACAGACAGATACACACAGAAAGACACACACATGTACACAGACAAATAGACAGACACACCCAGAAACACTGACAGAAACATACTAACATGCGCGCACGCTCGCAGACACACACACACACACGTCACAGGCAGACATACAACAGATAAACACACAAACACACGCAGTGGGTCACGAGGATGTGGACACTCGGCAGGAACTAGGCCCATTTCCCGCGCTGTTCCTGGTGCCCTATTGCTCCCCATCGCTTTACGTATGTGCGAGAGTACAAAACTGCCCTCCATGGCCTCGCTCCCCCTGACCTCCTAACCCCCTACCATCCTGTTCACTCCCTGCACTCAGCGGGCTCCCCCTGCTTCACCTCCCCCGCCTCGCTCGCCCCATTATTGGCGGGTGGGCCTTCTGCCCCCACCCTCTGGAACTCCATCCCGCAGTCCCTCTGCCTCACCCCCTCCCTCACCACCCTCAAGAACCATCGCTTCCACTGTGCTTTCGATCTCCCTGCCTTCCCCCTGCCCTCCATCCTCCCCAATCCCGATCCCCAGCTCGGGTCTGAAACTCTGTCTGTCCAGGGACGACCTCTCAATGTGAAAGGCACTTTACAAATATAATTTTGTTGTTGTTGTTGTTGTCTATGAGAACTGCCCAGGAACAATCTTATACTGCGTTCAGTGGCTCTACATTTCAGCAATGATGTTCACATAAGATTGACAAGTAAATACCATTATACATCCATCTTCAGGATATTAATATTAATATTGAGGCTGCCTTTCACCCTCACCTGATTCCAAGAAATATTAGACCCTAAAACAATATAACTTTAAAAGCCTTTGATCTTGTCTCCAGTGGTGGCAATGCTGGAACTGATGTCACATTAATTCCTGTAGCTTAACTTAGATGTCAACACTATCCAATGAAACAATTGTGGTACTGGCCCTGATTTGAGGCAACATTTATGCAGCGCCCCTCACACAGGGTAGCGCCCCAGAGCACTCGACAGTGGGGGAGAACGACACCAAGCCGGGGAGAGGTGACCGTTAGCACGGTCGAATAGGAAGATCTTTAGGCGCAATCTGAAGATGGGGAAGGAAAGGGTAAGGCGGAGGGTTACAGGAAGATGTTCCAGAGTTTCGGGGTGCAGTGGCTGAAAGCACAGCCATCGATGGTAGAACGAAAGGCACGAGGGATATACAGAAGGCCGGAGTCAGTTGAGTGTAGGCAGCGGGTAGCAAGTTGGGGCGTAAGCAAGTCGAAGAGGTTGGGAGGTGCCAGGGCATAAAGGAATTTGAAAACAAGTGTGAAGATCTTGAAATTGGTCCGTTCTGTGATAAGGACCCAGTGGAACCTGACTGGGACTGGTGTGATGGGGGTACAGAGTTTAGTACAGGGCAGGATTACTGAGCAGTATTTGGGATCAGGCAAACTATAGTTACATTACTGTCCCTGGATCTATCTGGGTTGGAAGGGAGTCTTAAGTACAAGAAAAACAAAGCTTTACATACCAGTATCTCGGACGTTTGTACAGTACTACTGAGCTGTGGAATGGTGTCCAATCTTCAAAGTTTTAATACCATTAGTCTAGCTGGTTTTCCAATAACATTTGAAAGTTTAAGAGTGCAGTATATCGCTCAGGAACTTGTACATTGCCAGTTTGAATCAATTCCACATAAAAACTCAATCAAACATTTGCAGACTTCAGGATAAAATGTTCCCCAGAATGTTCCCACTATAGATGACCTGACTATATTTACTTCAGGAGTAAGAGATTATAAAGTAACATTGTGGGAATTTAATTGAATAAGGGTGTATAAACAGTGTTGGTCCTCATATCATTCAAAATAACTTGTATTTATGACATATCTATAGGGTGTTTACTATCTTTATAAGGTATGGATGAGGTACTTGTATGTTATTTTTAGCGTGGACTACTTTGTAAGTGAAATTTTTAAAATATAGAATTATGCAATGTCATCCAGGATTGGGAGTCTCTGCTTGTAAATAAATCAATATTGATAATACTTGTATTAGAATATAGTGTCTTGCCAAATTGTAAAAGTTAATATTTTACTGTAAAGTGTAGTGACTGTATTTTGCAGGTGAACACAGCAGCTAACTTACACTGAGCAATGACCCACAAAGGGTGATGAAGTGAAAGATGATTTATTCATCAGAAGATTTCTTGGCTTTTTCAAATAGTGTCACAAGATCTTATAAATCAATTTCTCCACTTATATCTATCAAAAATGCTGGTTTAGAAGTATATTCATTCACATTAACTCTCTTAGGCTGTTCCAACCAATTTCATGTCACCTTGACAAGTATAAAATTATGAAGTGTATCTGAGATAGAGCTCATGATCAGTGAGATGTCTTCATTTCCAGGGCGTCTGCTCAACCATTCAGAAAGAATGCAATTTTGTGTTGGGGGCGAGGAGTTGTAGATCAGCGAAAGAGGGTATTTTTGGCGGACGATCATAATTACAAAAAGATGTAACTATAATTTTGATTTTTATATTTCCCCTAATTCTTCTGTACTCTGTAGAGAATACAGCCCTTGTATTCCTTTGAAATAGCATGTTGCAGAAACATGGCTTTATTTTTACTTACATGTACTCTAGAGTACAGAAGAATTAGTGGAGATCTTACTGAAACTTATAAGATTCTTAAAGGGCTGATAAAGTAGTCACAGAGGGTCTGTTTCCCCGGTGGGAGAATCTATAACCGGGGGTCACAGTCTGAAAATTAAGGGTCAGCCTTTTAGAACAGAGTTGAGGAAACATTTCTTCACTCAGAGGGCAGTGACTTTATGGAATCCACTCCCCCAGAAAGTTGTAGATGTCAGTCTTTGAACATCTTCAAGGCTGAGACTGATAGATTCTTGAAAAATAGAGGGATTAGGGGATATGGGGATAGAGCAGGTAATCAGAGTTAGGTCAGAAGATCAGCCATGATCTTATCGAATGGCGGGGCAGCTCGAGGGGCCGAATGGCCTACTCCTGCTCCTAATTCTTATGTTCTTATGTCTCATTCTTGTGAACGGCAAAATATTCCTAGCAGGTGAATTGACATTTGAAGCGAAAGATAAGTTAGCAATTTGGGTATATAACCGTTGATCAAATTACAGGAATCAGATGGTCATCAGAATAATTAACATGTTAATGGGGCGATTTTTATTGGGAACAAGGCGGAAGTTATGAGAACAAATTATTTATGACATTATATTCCACTGATGAATATTGCTGAGCAAATACTGCTAAACGGAGTCATGGTTGGATGTGTTACATTTCATGAACTGGCTGGTGAGAATGCACTCACACATTTTTTGTGCAGCTGTGTAACTCACCATCACACTTTCCTGAGGAGATCTTGGTACTGTTATCCCCAGCTAAAGATCAAATCCAAAATACAGAAGATAATCAGAGTATAGAAAGTGCAGATAACTAAAAAAGGAAATAAGAGGGGCAACGAGATTATAAGAGAAAAGATTAGCAGGTAACATAAAAGGAACCCCAAGGTATTTTATAAGCATATCTATTACTAATAAAGACAAATGTGTGTCTGTGTATCCAACAATCGCGCAATAACCGATTGACGTAGAGACATGATTTGTACAATATCGGAAAGGTCTTGCATCTGGCAGTGTGATGAGCATATTTATTTGGGAGGGATCTCCTATTGTTTATAAGTTAATATTAAAAAATGCTTTAATTAAGCCCAAAAATGTGAGGTATGCATTGCATTCTGCAACTGCGTAGTGACAGAGGAAAGCACACATCGTTCAGAGAAATACATCTATATTCTGCAACAAATGTATGGTACCTTTTCTGGTTGTCATGGGAGCTAGAGTCCTCCCATGTTGGACAGGCAGATTGAGAGAGAGAGAGAGAGAGAGACTGAGAAAGAGACTGAGATAGTGAAAGAGACTGAGAGACATAGAGGGAGAATGAGAGGGAGAAACTGAGACAGACTGTGAGAGAGAATATATTATAAAGTGTAGTGACTGTGTTTTGTGGGAGAAACAGAAAAAGACAGAGGGAGACAGAGAGAGAGCAAGACTGAGAGAATGACAGAGAGAAAGAGAGAGACTGAGATAATGAGAGAAGCTGAGAGAGGGGGACTGAGAGGGAGAGACAATGAAAGAGAGTGATACTGGAAGGGAGAGACAGAGCGAAAGACTAAGAGAGAGAGAATGATAGAAAATATGTTAAAGGAGTCCTCCAAATGGAGTGTTCCCACAGAAATCCTCCCAGTTGAGTATAGATAAAGATGAAATGTCTGTGTGTCTGTCTGTCTACGTTCCATATTGGATCCTTTGGTTGCAAGCGAAGCTGCAAAAGGTACAGCTGGTAAAGAATAAAAGGTTAGTCAAAGGTAGGGACCAAAGAGGAAATCTTCTTGTGGAGGCAGAGGGCAAGGCTGACATACTGAATAAGGACTTTGCATCTATCTTCACAAAAGAGGATGCAGCCAATGCCACAGTATCAGGGGAGAGGGGAGAGAAATTGTACAGGATAAGAATCAGAGAGGAGGGACTAAAAAGTTTGACGGTGCTCAAGGTAGAAAAGCCCGAAGGGGATGCATAATATTATTATTATTATCCTAGGTTACTGAGGGAAATAAGTGTGGAAATAACGAGGCTTTGGCCACAATCTTTCAATCCTCCTTGGATACTGGGGTGGTGCCAATCGTGTCTAACAAACCTGATAAGAGGTTTTTGATGAAGTAACGGAGAGAGTGGATGAAGGTAGTGCAGTTGATGTAGTTTATATGGATTTTCAATAGGCGTTTGATAAAGTGCCACATAAGAGACTTGTAAGATAAACAGAAGCCCACGGTATTAAAGGGACAGTGGCAGCGGATTCAGAACTGGCTGGGAGACAGAGAGCGGAGAGTGGTGAACTGTTCTTTTTCTGATTGGAGGGAAGTGTGTAGTGGTGTCCCCCAGGGGTCGGTATTCGGACTTGATCTATATAAATGTCCTGGACTCTGGTACAGGTAGGACAATTTCCAAGTTCCCAGATGATTCTAAGCTATAAAAAGTAGTGATGAGGAGGATAGTAGCAGACTGCAAGAGGACATAGACAGACTGGTGAAATGGGCAGACACGTGGCAGATGAAGTTTAATGTGGAGAAATGTGAAGCGATGCATTTTGAGAGGAAGAATGAGAGGCAATATAAGCTGATGGGACAATCTTAAAGGGGGTGAAGGAACAGAGAGACCTGGGGGGGTTGTCTAGTAAATCTTTGAAGGTGGCCGGACAGACAGATACAGCTGTTAAAGAGCATCCGGGATACTAGGCTTTATAAACAGGGGCATAGAATACACAAGTCAGGAAGTTATGATGAACCTTTATATAAAACACTGGTTAGGCCTCAGCTAGTAACTGGGTTCAGTTCTGGGCCCCACACTTTAGGAAGGATGTCAAGGCATTGGAGAGGGATCAAAGGAGATTGACCAGGATGGTACCAGGAATGAGGGGCGTCAGTTATCAGGAGAGGTAGAGAAGCGAGGATTATTCTCCTTGGAGCAGAGAAGGTTAAGAGGAGACTTAATAGAAGCTTTCAAAATTGTGATAGGGTGAACAAGGATAAACTATTTTCTCCGATTTAAAATAGGTGTTAAAAGAAACAGAGGGGAGGTGAGGAGAAATGTTTTCACACAGAAAGTTGTTGGGTTCTGGAATGCACTGCCTGAAAGGCTGGTGGAAGCTGATTCGATAACAACAACAAGATTCCATTTATAGAGCGCCTTTCACGTCGGGAGGACATCCCAAGGCGCCGGACAGTTGGGTCAGGACCCGAGCAGGGGGGAAATGGTCAGGGTGAGGGGAGGGAAGGGAGGGAGCGAGGAGGGGGGAAATGGTGAGGGGAGGGAAGGGAGGGAGCGAGGAGGGGGTAGAGAGTCGAGAGGGGAGCTGAAGGCACGGTCAAAGAGAAAGGTCTTGAGACCGGCCTTGAAGGAGGAAAGGGAGGAAGCGGCGAAGGCACTGGGGATAGAGTTCCAGAGCCTCGGGGCTGAGAGGCTGAAGGCCCGGCCACCGATGGTAGGGCGGTTGGGGCGGGGGATGTGGAGCAGACCGGAGCCAGAGGAACGGAGGCTACGGGCAGGTAGGTAGGGGGATAGTAGGTTGGAGAGGTAGGAGGGAGCGAGGCCGTGAATGGCCTTGTAGGTGAGGATGAGGATCTTGAATTCTATCCTCTGGGGGATGGGGAGCCAGTGGAGGCGAGCGAGGGTGGGAGTGATGTGGTCACTGGTGCGGGACAGTACACGAGCTGCAGAGTTCTGAATGACCTGCAGTGTGGAGGGAGGGCCGGGAAGGCCGGCGAGGAGAGAGTTCCCATAGTCCATCCTTGAGGTGATAAAGGCGTGGACCAGAGTTTCAGATAACAACTTTGAAGAGAGAAGTTCTCTCTTCAAAGTTGAAGGTTTGATCGGGGCTATGGGGAGAGAGTGGGGGAGTGGGGTTGATCAGGGATATGGGGAGAGCGCGGGGGAGTGGGGTTGATCAGGGGTATGGGGAGAGCGCGGGGGAGTGGGGTTGATCAGGGGTATTGGGAGAGCGCGGGGGAGTGGGGTTGATCAGGGGTATGGGGAGAGCGCGGGGGAGTGGGGTTGATCAGGGGTATGGGGAGAGCGCGGGGGAGTGGGGTTGATCAGGGGTATGGGGAGAGCGCGGGGGAGTGGGGTTGATCAGGGGTATGGGGAGAGCGCGGGGGAGTGGGGTTGATCAGGGGTATGGGGAGAGCGCGGGGGAGTGGGGTTGATCAGGGGTATGGGGAGAGCGCGGGGGAGTGGGGTTGATCAGGGGTATGGGGAGAGCGCGGGGGAGTGGGGTTGATCAGGGGTATGGGGAGAGCGCGGGGGAGTGGGGTTGATCAGGGGTATGGGGAGAGCGCGGTTGATCAGGAGTATGGGGAGAGCGCGGGGGAGTGTGATTGGATAGCTTTTTTCAAAGAGTCGGCACAGACACGATGGGCCGAATGGCCTCCTTTTGTGCTGTACGATTCGATGATTCGAAAAACATATTGAAATGCCACATTGAGTTGGGTCTAGAATCTGCAGTTAATTAGATATCCTGCTGCTGTATTTAGTCAAACAAATCTACTCTGGCAACAATGCCCAAGCTTTAACAAAGCAAGTCTGAATTCCTGCTGGCTTTCTGCAACCTTTGACAGGTCAAAGTGACCAAGCAAGAGTTGAAAGCCTGTGTGTCCTTCATTCAGGGCAGAGGTAAACATCACAAGCAATATAAGTTTTTAAATCATCCAATTCTTTTAATACTTTTATAAATGACCTGTAACTAGAAGTCGCAAGCACAGTGGCTAAGTTTGCAGATGACACCAAGCTGATGAAGGTCGCAGATTGCAAAGCTAAACAAGATCCGTTACAGACGGATTTGAACACATTTGGGACATGAGCAGATCGGTGGCAGAGGAAATTCAATGTGGAGAAATGTAAAGTAATAATAATAATCCTTGCATTTGATATAGTGCTTTTCACATCTGTATATACTGTAAAGTGAATTGACTGTATATTTGTGGGCAAAATGCGGCAGCCAATTGCGCTCAGCAGTGTCCCACAAACAGTCGTGGATTGAAATTACCAATTTTTTTTTCTTGAGAGACTACTATCAGGCATGTGGAGTAAGGAAACTTGCCCAAGGTTTCACCCTGCCGAGAATTGAACCTAGGTCTCTTGCTTGCAAAATACTTCACATGGGAGGATTATTTGAACGGAAGGAAAGTAATATGTATGGAAAATGGAAAGGACCTGGGGGTCCTGATTGACAATAAATTGAAGCTCCCCCAACACTGCTCTGTGGCAGTGAGTAAAGCAAACCAGATGTTGGGATGTATCAAAAGATCAATAGCAGCCAAAATAGTGGGGTAATCCTGCCACTGTATAAATCATTGGTGAGACCGTACTTAGAGACTGTGTACAGGTCTGGTCACTGCAGTACAAAAAGGATATTGGAGAAATCGAGAAGATACAGAGGAGGGCAACCGAAATGATTGAGGGAATGGAGGGACTGGACTCTGAGGAGCGACTGAGTAAATTGGTCACATTTCGAGAAGATCGAAAGGCGACATGATTGCTGTCTTTAAGATTCTAAAAGGGCAAAACAATATAGATCATGACGGGCTGTTTCAACTTGTCCAGAATAGTAGAACCAGAGGCCATGGCCTGCAATTCAGAACAGGATATAAATTCAGAACAAATCTACACGGATACTATTTCAGTGAGTGAATAGTGAACCTGTGGAACAGACTCCTTAGGGAGACGGATGAAACAGGAAGTGTTGATTCTTTCAACTATCCATTAGATAGTTTTCTTTTAGGAAATAATGTAACAAAAACAGAAGTCACTGGGAACGCTCAGCAAGTTAGGCAGCATCTATGGAGAAAGTGAGTCAACGTTTCGGGTCCATGACCCTTCATCAGAACAGATGAAAGGGGATGTCTGTCAGGATAGCAGTGGTCCTGGAGTTGAGGGTGGAGGTAGAGAGATAGAGTTAGGTGTCATCCGCATACATATGGAAATTTACCCCATATCTACGGATGATGTCACCCAGGAGGAGCATATAGATATTGAAGAGGACAGATCCCTGAGGACATCAAGTCCTGCATGAGAGCTTACTTCCCCCACCTCCGCAACATCACCCGACTCTGCCACTGTCTCACACCGCAGCCCCCCCGGAATCCTCACACACACATTCATTACATTCATTACATCCAGGCTCGACTACGCAAACTCCCTGCTTGTTGGCCTCGCCAACTCCTCCGTCAGAACACCCAGGACTCTGCAGCCTCTTTCGTACCAGGCTTCGCGACCCTACAACTCCCATCCTCATCCTGCTCCACTGGCTTCCCATTACACAGAGGATACAGTTCAAGATCCTTGTTTCCTCTTTCAAAGCCCTCCATGGCCTTGCTCCCCCCCTCCCCCTACCTCTGCAACCCCCAACCCCTACCAACTTGCCCACTCACTCAACCTAGTGGGCTGTGGCCTTCTTCATGTCCCCCGCCGCGCACACCCTACCATTAGCAGGCAGGCCTTCAGCCACTCTGCCCCCATCCTCTGGAACTCCATCCCACAGTCCCTCCGCCTCACCACCTCGCTTGCCTCCTTCAAGACCATCTCAAGACCCTCCTCTTCGAGCATGCCTCCTCCTTCCCCACCCTGCCCCAGCTCAGGTCCGAAACAGTGATTGTCCAGCGCCTCGCGACATGAAAGGTGCTATTCAAATGTTCATTTTGTGTTGTTGTTAAAAGGTGCTCAACAAAAATGTCTCCTTCAACAGAGTAACATTTGCACAGCACAAAGTAAGAAAAGCCTCGTTGGTTGATGTACCACAGAATGGTAATATTCTCACTCCAGTCTTGCATTTATTGCTGATTGTTATTCTACGTATTGTGCAAAACTTTATCTGCACAATAAGGAGCTTGTGGCTGAGCCACATAGTCAATACCCAGTGATAGGTGAGTGCCTATTCCTGGGAGAGAAGAAGCCTTCTCCATCTACTGGCTCAATGGCACTATTGTGAAAACATTGTCTCCCTCCTGGTTGGCTTAACAGGATGGCTGTGAAGAAGTCAAGTCTTTTACCCCATCAGGGGAGGCTGCACATAAGACACTTGCCCCATGCTGGTTTGCAGATGAATTAGCTTTCTCATAGATATGGAGAAAAGTCAGGGAAAAGATCTGCTGAAAATGTAATAAATTGTTACCACAAACATGGTAGGCTGAACGTCTGCCCACAGGAGATTCAGTAAAAAGCGCAAAACCATTGGGTGCGTGAGAACTGATTTGTCCTATATTAACCAAACAATTTTCTAAATGTTTAACCGTAAGGTTGGCCTTCTAGTCGTCCATGTAAGCATGAGGCATCATGTTTACTGCATTCAATGACATGACCAAACCTAAATTTATTTCACGTTTACAACAAGGATTTAACCAGCTACTTTACAGAAAACACAACAAATAACAGTAACGTCGAAACAGCTTTTTCTTTCAGGAAGTGTCACATTGTCACACTTACTGCTGGGTAAACAGGGATTCTTTCACCCAAGGACTTCATGTGCGTGATCTTCAACAAGGATGGAGATGTTCTTCACATCTGCACACCAAGCTTCCAGGCGTGCTTTCATGGCAGATACCTAGAGATTTAAAATGATAGCTAGACATTCACAGTGTATCCAGAGACCAGCATCACGTGTGGACAATGAACATTAACATTTATGCAGGTTAATTTGTAATCAGATTATATGACCCCCGGGATTTTAGCATCTTACTGACTGCTCATTGGTTACTTGACCTGAGAGGCTGATTATATCGATGAAGCAGAAAATAAGTTTTTTCAAATGCGATTCTTGCCTTGCTTTTTGAAGAGTAAATAATCCTTACATTTGCCACAGCTTCTTTCACATTATAATAATAATCCTTGCATTTGATATAGCGCTTTTCACGTTGGGATGACATCCCAAAGAGCTTCACAGAACACACTGTAAAGTGAATTGACTGTATATTTGTGGGCGAACGCGGCAGCCAATTGTATACAGCAATGTCCCACAAACAGTCGTAGATTGAAAATGACCAATTTATTATTGTTTTGGAGGGATTATTGTTAGGTGAGTGGAGTAAGGAAACTTGCTCAAGGTTTCGCCCTCTGCCTGGAATTGAACTCAGGTCTCTCGCTTGCAAAGCGAGTGCTCTAACCACTGAGCTACAGGACTCCACAATCCTCCATATTGGGAGGATGTCCCAAAGCACTTTACAGCATATACTGTAAAGTGCAATGACTTTTATAGGCAAACGTGGCAGCAAATTTGTGGACAGCAATGTTCCACAAACAGCCATGAAGTAAATGACCAATCTTATTTGGGAGATTGTTGGTCAGGACAGCGGGAGAGATAAACTCCCTTCTCTTTTTGAATATATTCTCTTTAACGTCCAAGTGAACAAGCAGAGAGGGCCTCAATTTAACATCTCAACTGAAGGACGGCACCTCCAATAATGCAGCACATCTCCTGCACTGCAATGGAGTGTAATGTTCCACAAACTAGAGAACTTTCATAAGAGTAGCAACGAACTTCTACAGCACAGTCACTTACTCCTTCCTCAAAGTCCTGGAAACAAAATTGTGGAAATGGTTTCAGGTGCACAATCCTCAGCACTGAATGGAAGAGGCACTTTGCTCAGAGTCAATTTGAGATTAACAAAATTCGTGAGACAGGTATCACAGGCAAAGCTAGTGTTTAATCCAGATACCCAACAACATGCAAATGGAAACAGTCAACTTTGCACCAGCTGTGATTAATACAATAATAATAATCCTTGGATTGGATATAGCGCCTTATCATGTCATTGAGACATCTCAAAGCGCTTTACAGGGTATACTATAAAGTGTAGTGACCATGTATTTTGTGAGCAAAAGCGCAGCAGCCATATAGGCACAGCAGTGTCCCACAAACAGTTGTGGATTGAGTGACCTAATTTCTTTTTCTTTGGAGGGATTATTACACACGGAAAGCAATCCGCCAATCGACTGACGAACAAGCTGGTTCTTACTTACTGCTGGATAAACACCAGGGTGTGTGTGGAATAAGGAAACTTGATGAAGATTTCACTCTGCCTGGGAATCAAACCCGGGTTTGCTTGCAAGAAGCTAACCACTACGCTACTAAACAATTGGTGCACAGTTGAATCATGCGAGATTCCCTCTTGTCGACCTCCCCAACTCCTCCCTCCACAGGCTGCAGATCATCCAAACTGCAGCCCGTGTCCTCCCATGTGACCTCTCATGCTCTAGGCTCCGCAACCCTATCACCCCCATCCTCGGCCGACTCCACTGTCTCCCCATCACCCAGAGGATACAGTTTAAGATCCTGGTCCTCACCTTCAAAACCCTCCATGGTCTTACTCCCCCCTACCTCTGCGACCTCCTAACCCCCTCCCATCCTGCTCGTTCCCTCCGCTCAGCGGGCTCCGGTCTGCTTCAAGTCCCCCACCTTCCTTGCCCCTCTCCATCACACTCTGTCTCGCCCCCTCCCTCGCCACCTTCAAGACCCATCTCAAGACCCTCCTCTGTGACCGTACTTTTAATTTCCCTGCTTCCCCCCCTACCCTCCCCGACTCCAACCCCCAGCTCAGGTCTATAACTCTGTCTGTCCAACGCCTTGGGACGTCCTCCCGACTTGAAATTACAAATGTAATTTTGGTGTTGTTCTCTGCATGCGATAGACATCAAATTAATTTTTGTAACTTAGTCACAGTCCTGCTTAAAATACAAGCAGTTTCCCAATGATGGACAGTCACCCGTACAGGGGCACACAAAGAATCAGCAAATGTATTACCACCATTCCACCAATCAGCAAGATAGAATAGCTAGGATGTTTTTTGAAATGCAGAGAATTCTCTTTTTGCCATTTTAATATGAATGCAATTAGGAGAGGACATGAGTGATACAACTAAAGCACAACATGTTTTGATGGCAGCAATACTGTGGCCTGGTTCTCCTTACCTGCTGCAGGTCCATGACACGTGGCTGAACCCAGGTCATGTGAACCTTGTGGTCCACCTCATCAATGCTCCCTTTAACCAGCCCAGTGGACAATGCTTTCATCACAAGCATTTCAACCTGTTGGCACATGATAGGAATTAAAATGTCACAGCTAGCTGCATATTGCAGCACCAATCAACTAGTATATTCCACACCTAGACCTCAATTAGAGTCATAATTTCCAACCATCAGGAAGACAATTCTTCCAATCACCAATCCCATATATCAAACTCCCCTTGATTCCAACTTCAAAATGAATCAAGGATTCAAGCTATGCAAACAATAATTATCCTTGCATTTGATATTATTATGTCTTCGAGACTTCTCAAAGCGCTTCACAGAATATACTATAAAGTGAATTGACTATATTTTGTGGGCGAAACGTGGCAGCCAATTTTGCACAGCAGCGTACCACAAACAGTTGTGGATTGAGTGACCAAAAGGAGGGAAGTTGACCGTAAGGATGGTCGAAAAGGAAGGTTTCAAGGCAGGACTTGGTAAAGGGGAGAGAAGGGGCAAAGCGAAGGGATTGAGGGAGAGTGTTCCAGAGTTTTGGGGAGTAGTGGCTGAAAGCGCGACCTCCAATGGAGGGTGCGAGGGACGAGCAGGAGCCGGTGCCTGTCGAATTGAGGTGCCGGCTGATGGAGTGGGGAGTGAGGAGGTCGGAGAGGGAGGCAGGGAGGGAGGTGTCAGAGAGTGAATGGATTTGAACACGAGTTGAGGATCTTAAAGTCAATCTGTTCGGTGATGGAGAGCCAGTGAAGCCTGAGCCAGAACTGGTGAGAGTTGGGTACGGAGATTGGTCTGGGTCAGTATGTGAGCGGCAGAGTTCTGAATGAGCTGATCTTTTGAATAGTGGAGCTGGCGAGACCGGCGAGGAGGTAAACAGAGGCGTGTGGAGTAAGGAAACTTGCCCAACTTTTCACCCTGCCCGGGAATGAAATCCTCTTGCTTAGGAGGCGAGCACTCTAACCACTACAGGACACCAACTTAGTGTTAACTCTCTTACTTTCAAACTTTTTCCCCCCCAATAGTAACTTTTCTTATCAAGATGCAGCTTCAAAGGGGATTAATGGAACGATTTGTTTTTAGGGTAATTGACTTGAGACTCACCTCGCCAATGGGCACTTTAGCCTGATGGGATATTTCCTGGAATGTCATCTGCCGATGATTGGCTGGTCTTGTAAACACCATCTGTTAAATAGAAAAACATTAACAAATTGTATGAATGGGAGATTCAGAGAGGATTCTGCCTGATTGGCAATAGTGGATGCATTTGAGAAACTAATATAACTTCATACTTGATCCAGTTCATACTTGAAATGAGTAAAATTATGGAGTAGTTGAATTTCAAGTGATATTCCTATCCTCATAATAAAGTTATGTAGCACCAGGGGGGAAGAGAAAGCATGGTCATGGAGGAAAGTCTTCAAGCGTAATTTGAAGATGGACAGTGAGGCGAGAAGGAATGAGGCAGGGAATTCCATAGTGGATTATCAGATCGAAAAGATAAAACACATGAATGCATGGCTGGAGAAATGGTACAGAAAGGTTGTATAGGTTCCGGGAACATTGGGACCAGTTCTGGGGAGAGGTGAGATTTGTACAAGGTGGATGGGTTACACCTAGACAGGGCTGGGACCAATGTCCTCACAGGGAGGTTAACTAATGCTGTGGTTTTAAACTAATTTAGAGGGTGAAAGAGAATCAGGATACAGCATCAGAGAGGAGAAACAAGTTACATAGAGGTATGGGAGAGACAAATACCAATGCAATAAGGAGTAGATTAGAAAAAGGAGGGATTAGACGGGAGAAATGCAGAGCAGACTAAGTCAGTCTTGGAGAGCATGGGCATAAATGCACAGAATGTGACAAATAAGATCGGTGAACTGCAAGCGGGGAGACGGGGTTCAAACAAGGGCAGGAATGGGAGCTGAATATTCCTGGCTACAATGTATTCAGGAGGAATAGGGAAGGAAAAAAAGGAGGGGGGGGGTGGGCTGCAATATTGATTAAAGACACGATTACGGCCCTGGAAAGGGACAATGTGCTAGAGGGTCCCAAAACAGAATCTATTTGGTTAGAGTTAAGAAGCAGAAAAGGAGCTGTTACTGTTAGGTGTATATAGACCACCAAATAGTGGGAAGGAGATAGACGAGCAAATCTGCAAGCAAATTTCAGAAAGATACAAAACCAATAGAGTAGTAATAATGGGGACCTTAATTATCCTAATAGAGAGCATTTGGATAATAGTGAGAAACTTTAGAGTAGTTATGGAAAGGGACAAGGAACGATCAAAGGTGAACATACTCACCTGGAAGAGGGCTAATTTCAGTAAATTGAAAAGAGACCTAGCCAACATGGACTGGAAAGAAAGATTGGCAGATAAAACATCTAACGAGCAATGGGAAGCCTTCAAGGAGGAGATAGTTTGGGGACAGAACAAATACATTCCCATGAAGAGGAAAGGTAGGGCATCCAGAGCTCCCTGGATGACTAAGGAAATTGGGATTAAAGTAAAACAGAAAAAGGAGGCTTATGTCAAGTCCAAAATACATAAGATAATCAAATAGAAAATAGAAAGAGAAGTGAAAAGGGTAATCAGAGGGGCAAAGAGATTGTATGAGAAAAGATTAGCGGTAACATAAAAGGGAACCCTAAATTATTTTATAAAGAATACAAGGTTAGTCAGAGGTAGAGTGGGGCTGATTGGGGACCAAAGAGGAAATCTTCTTGTGGAGGCAGAGGACAAGGCTGACGTACTGAATGAGTACTTTGCATCTGTTTTCACAAAAGGAGAGGATGCAGCCAATGCCACAGCATCGGGGGAGAGGGTAGACAAATGGGATAAGATAAGAATAAACCGAGAGGAGGTGCTAAAAAGGTTGTCGGTGCTCAAGGTAGATAAGTCACCCGGTTCAGACGGGTTGCATCCTAGGTTACTGAGGTAAGTAAGGGTGGAACTAACAGAGGCTTTGGCCACAATCTCTTGGACACCGGGTTGGTGCCAGAGGGCTGGAGGGTTGCAAATGTTACTCCCCTGTACAAAAAGGTGCAGAAGGATAAACCCGGGTACAACAAGCCAGTCAGCTGAGTGGGGAAACTTCTAGAGACTATAATCCGGGACAAAATAAATTTTCACTTACAACAAGATTTCATTTCACGTCTAAAACCTCATGGTTCTCACCTCCTCCACCTACCTGACCTCCTCCTAAAACTCTCCGAACCCATATTGCAACCTAGGTGTCAGGTTCGACCCATAATTATCCTTCTCCCCCACTTCTGGTCCCTCACCAGCACCGCCTTCTTCCACCTCCGACGAATTGCTCACCTTCTTCCACCTCCGACGAATTGCCCGCCTCACCAATACCTCTCTCCAAAAGCCGCTGAAACCCTGGTCCATGCCTTTTGTCACCTCTCGGCTGGACTATTCTAACGCCCTCCTCGGCGGCCTCCCCTCCACTGCCATACATAAAATCCAGATCATTCAAAACTGCCGCCCGCATTCTCACCCACACCAACTCTGCTCCCCGATTACCCCAGTCCTTGCCAGACTGCACTGGCTGCCTGTCCCAAGAGGATCAACTTCAAGATCCTCACCCTTGTATTCAAATCCCTCCACTCCTCTACACCCCCCAACCTCTCTGATCTCCTCTCTCCTCAAAACAGTACCTGTTGCCTTCATTCCTCCAAGTCTTGCCTCCTCCTTGTCACCCGAGTCCTCCGCTCCACCCTCGGCTGCCGTGCCTTCAGTCACTATGCCCCGAGGCTCTGGAACTCCCTTCCTCACTTCCTTTGCCTCGCCCCCTCTCTTCCTATTTTCAGGTCTCAGCTGAAGACCTTTGACCGCGCCTTTGGTCACCTTCCTCCCCCTCCCCTTGGCTCGACACTGGGATCCGTTACTGTAAAGCGCTCTAAGACACCATCCGGCGTGGAGGGCGCTATTTAATTTATGTTGTAATAAGTTGTTTTTGCATAGCACCTTTCATGTCGGGAGGACATCCCAAGATGCTGGCCAGTGTACAGCATTTCAGACCTGAGTTGGGGTCGGGGGGGGGGGGGGGGGGAGAAGGGACGGGAGGGGGTGTGGCCCATGGCATGGTCGAAGAGGAGGATCTTGAGGGGGGACTTGAAGGAGGCTAAGGAGTGAGTGGGGCAGAGTGATTGGGGGATGGAGTTCCAGAGATTGGGGGCAGTGGCTGAAGGCTCTCCCGCCAATGGTGGGTTGGGTGAATCGGGGGACGTGGAGCAGCCAGAGCCGGCTAAGCGGAGGGAACGGGTGGGTTGATAGGGGGTTAGGAGGTCGCAGAGGTAGGGTGGGGCGAGGCCATGGAGGGCTTTGAAGGTGAGGACCAGGATCTTGAACTGGATCCTCTGAAGGATAGGGAGCCAGAGGAGTCGGACGAGAATGGGGGAGATGGGGTCACGGAGTTTGGTGCGGCTCCCAAAAAAAAAGGTTAATAAAGGACAGCCAACATAGATTTGTTAAAGGCAAATTATGTCTAACAAACCTGATAAGAGTGTTTTGATGAAGTAACAGAGAGGGTGGATGCAGTTCATGGATTTTCAAAAGGCTTTTAATAAAGTGCCACATAATAGACTTGTTAGAAAAATTGAAGCTCACCGAATTAAAGGAACAGTGGCAGTATGGATACAAAACTGTCTGGGAGCCAGAAAACAGAGCGTGGTGGTGAACGGTTGTTTTTCTGACTGGAGGTGCAGTGGTGTTCCCCAGGGGTCGGTATTGGGACCACTACTGTTTGTGATCCATATAAATGACCTGGACTTAGGTATATGGAGCACAATTTCCAAGTTTGCAGATGATATTAAACTAGGAAAAGTAGTAAACAGTGAGGAGGATAGTAACAGACTGCAAGAGGACATAGACAGACTGGTGAAATGGGCAGACGTGGCAGATGACGTTTAATGCAGAGAAATGCAAAGTGATGCATTTTGTGAGGAAGAATGAGGAGAGGCAATATAAGCTGATGGGACAATCTTAAAGGGGGAGAAGGAACAGAGAGACCTGGGGGTCATATAGTAAATCTTTGGTGGTGGCCGGACAGGTGGATAAAGCTGTTTTTAAATAAAAAAAGGATACAGGATACTCGCCTTTATAAAGTGTCATTTACTCGGACACTTCCACAATCAGCGCTTCAACACATCATCACAATATCCTGTGATCCCCGATAGAAATATTAACTCACCTCCATAAGGCAGAGTAGCTGCAGCTTTTCTTTCAGTCGGCTTTCATTGCTGGCCAGGTCAGACTGCCACACAAACACAAGAGAAAGCATGAGTTTGGTCACTCAATCCACGACTGGGACACTGCTATGCGTAACAGGCTGCCACGTTTCACCCACAAAATATAGTCCATTCACTTTACAATATGTTCTGTGAAGGGCTTTGAAAAGTCTCAATGACGTGATAAGGTGTTGTATCAATTGCAAGGATTATTATCATTTTGATAAAATAATTGTTGCCAGCGTATAGCTGTGATAGCAAAGAGCCTATACTCAGGTCCTATCAGTAGTTGCCTTTGGCTTCATCCACTTCAGTTCTAAATGACTAAAAGTTATTTTTTGGGCCCAGGTGAGGATGGATTTTGGCCCTCAGAGACAAATCAACCTCGGGATGGCAATGTAAACAAATAACATCTACAGCTCAATGGAGGGCTGAAAATTTGCCAACAAAAATTTCTTGCCTCAGGGTCACACAAAATGGTGGTTCTAATTGAAGCCCTCAGAGATACAAACCACTCACCCGGAAAGAGGTACAACATTCGTTAAAATAAGTTAAGGAATATTTTCACAACCACGGCTCCCTCCAATTTCGAGCAATAGTGTGTCTCAATCTAGCAGCACTCGCCGCAATCCATTGCCTTGCCCCACACCCCCCCGCCCTGCTGCTAGTTTGTTGCAGAAGGAGATGAACTAAATAAATCTGAATAAACAGATGTTTTTTTTTAATGTGCACACAAGTAAAATGTTAAATGTACCTGGGCTCCCCAGTGTGTTTTCAAAACGAAGAAGGTCTCCACATCACCCCCATTAAAAGCATACAGAGTGTCAATGAGCCACTGGTTCTCTGTATTGCGCAGAGACTCCAGAATTGGGTGCATCAGCTGCAAAACACAAACATTACCTGCAAACAGCACAATGGAAAACAGGCCAATGTTTGTGCGTAAATTTATAATCCGAGGGGATTGTTTATCCAACATTTTTGACAAATTTGGAGTATTTTAGACTTATCACTTTTTTCCTTACAATGAAATGTAGCGAGTGGCATTTGCCTGATTTTCCTCCTTCCCAATCCAACCCAGGCCTGTTAAATTCTGGCACTATCAATCAATCTCCTTTCCAGGTGCAAACCTGGCTCAGTTGGCAGAACCTCTGAGTCAGAAGGATTGTGGTTTCAAGCCTATATGGGTTTGAGCTGATTGTCTGGATTGATACTCCAATGGTGTGTTGGGAGTACGCTGCATTTAGAGGTGCCATCCTTCGGAATAGACTCTAAACGGAGATCCCATCTGTCTGTCTGTGATTATTAAAGATCCCATCACACTGTTCAAAAGAGAAGGGCATTTCTCTTGAAGTCTGGGCCAACAAACCACCAGATTAATTGGTTACTTCTGAGTGTGGTTATAGCTTGCTTATCATAAGCTGTTGCCATGTTTGCCACCAATTGAATGAACAATGACTCCTTGTAAAATATTAGCAGTACAGTGTGTCTCCTACTTCTCCATTCTTTGGATCATCCAACTGAACCAAATATGACACTTTGCATTAAATATCTAATAACGTGATGAGCACTGTATCATACACATGTTCTGCAGTAGTTTAATTACTTGGTCGTTGCATAGCATCCTTTTATTCCGCAGAGAATGGAATTATCATTGTGTACTTAGGGTTAGGGTTATGTACGTTCATGCTTACCAGTTCTCCAAAATTATAAATTCCTTCTCCTAGCAAAGCTGCCAGGCCTAATGTGAATGCTCGCTGTTGCTGTGAACCCACTGGCAGAAAAAAAAAGGCCAACATTAAAATGCTGCATAAAGACATCAAGTCACCAGTTTTAGAACGGCCTCTGACTGACTAAGCAGCCAAAACACACAACCACCTCTGTACAACCTGCTCTTCCAGAAACGGGGCAGATTCAGGAAATAGCCAGAGTCAACATTATAATAATAACAACAAAATTAAATTTGTAAAGCGCATTTCACATCGGGAGGACATCCCAAGGCGCCGGACAATCAGTGTACCGGATCCAAGCTTGGCGTCGGGATCGCGGAGGGTGGGGGGCAGGGGGGGGAAGAGGGAGACAGTCAAAGAGGAGGGTCTTGAGCCGGGTCTTGAAGGAGACAAGGGAGGAGGCGAGGCGGAGGCACTGTGGGATAAAGTTCCAGAGGGTTGGGGCAGAGTGACAGAAGGCCCACCCACCAAAGGTGGGGTGGGCAAGGTGGGTGACATGAAGTAGGCTGGAGTGGGCAGGTTGGTAGGGGTTGGGAGGTCGCAGAGGTAGGGGGGAGCAAGACCACAGAGGGCTTTGAAAGTGAGGACCAGGATCTTGAACTGTCATCCTCTAGATGATCTGCAGCCTGTGGAGGGAGGAGTTAGGGAGGACGACAAACAGTGAGTTTGCACGGTCAAGCTTCAATGTAATGAAGGTGTGTATGAGGGTTTCGGTGGCCTGCGGTGTGAGACAGTGGCGGAGCCGGGCGATCTTGGGAAGTGGGGGAAGGCAGAGTGGGTAATGATGCAGATGTGGGGTAGAAAGGACAGGGTCAAACAAGACCCCAAGGTTCCGCACTGGCTTAGCAAGGTGCAGTGTGCAAGCATGGATGGTGATGCTGTCAGCGCCTGAGGTGAGGAGGCACTGATGGGAGCCAATCAGGAGATCCTTGGTCTTGTTGATGTTCACCTGTAGAAAGTTAGCTCTCAGGACATACATGTCTGCGGATGATGTCACCAAGAAGGAGCATGTAGATATTGAAAAAGTGGGGACCAAGGACAGAGCCCTGAGGAACGCCGCATGAGACTCTGCGGGGCGAGAGGAGAAGCCGTTTGTGGAGATGAAGTGCAGGTGGTGTAAGAGGTACGATCTGAACTAGTCAAGACAGAACCATGAAGGTTGAGGTGAGAAGAGAGGCAGTGGAGGAGGACAAAGTGGTCAACGGTATAGAAGGCAGCAGAGAGGTAAAAGAGACGAGGAGGCAGAGGGGGCCCTGGTCTCAGATGGAAAGAATGTAATTTGTCACTTTGACCAGGGCTGTTTTTCTGCTGTGGGCAGCATGGAAGGCCGACTGGAGGGGCTCGTGGCGGGAGAGGAAGGAACAAAGCTGGGAAGCAACAACTCGTTCCAGGACTCTGGAAAGAATTGGAGGTTGGAGATGTGGCGGTAGTTTGAGAGTAGAGATGGGTCCATGGAATGTTTTATAAGGATAGGTGATGACTGCTGTTTTTAAAGGGGTGGGAACGATACCAGAGGATAGGGAGAGGTTTATGATGTCTGTGAGTAGAAGGGCAAGGAAGTGGAGCTGGGAGGTAAGGAGAGGGGTAGGGATGGGGTCCAGAGAGCAGTTGGGTCAGTTTCACATGGGTTATAGTGGTGATGAGAGGAGGAGGGGGAGACAGTAGGATGATTTTGCGAAGGTGAGGGCAGAGCAGTAAGACTTGATAAGGTCCAGCCAGATCTGCCGATGGACTGTTAAGTTGGATTTGAGTCAGGTGCGCTCATCAGCACGCACCTGAGCCTTAAGGGTGCGGAGGTGGCTCATGTACCATGAGTGGGAGATGGTTCGGGAAGTGAGGGGGGGGCAAAGGTATCGAGAGTGGCAGAGAGGGAGTTGTGGAGAGGGAATAATAATCCTTGCATAATAGAATTTTTCGATGAGGTAACGGAGAGGGTGGATAAAGGTAGTGCAGTTGATGTAGTTTATATGGACTTTCAAAAGGCATTTGACAAAATGCCACATGAAAGACTTGTAAGAAAGATAGAAGCCCATGGGATAAAAGGGACAGTGGCAGCGGATCCAGAACTGACTGGGAGAAAGCGGAGAGTTGTGGTGAACGGCTGCTTTTCTGACTGGAGGGAAGTGTACAGTGGCGTCCCCCAGGGATCGGTATTAGGACCACTGCTCTTCTTAATATATATATACAAATGATCTGGACTTTGATATAGCAAGTACCATTTTCAAGTTTGCGGACGACACAAAGTTAGGGAGGGTGGTAAACAGTGAGAAGGACAGGAGCCGACTGCAGGAAGACATAGACAGAATGGTAAAGTGGGCGACACATGGCAGAGGAGTTTCAATGTGAAGAAATGTGAGGTAATGCATTTTGGTAGAAAGAATGAGGGGCAATATAGGCCGGTAATACAATCTTAAGGGGGGTAGAGGAACAGAGAGACCTGGGGGGGCAGGTAAATGAATCCTTGAAGGTGGCAGGACAGGTAGATAAAGCTATAAAAGGGGCATATGGGATACTGGGCTTTATAAACAGGGGCATAGAGTACAAGAGTCAGGAGGTTATGATTAACCCATATAAAACACTGGTTAGGCCTCAGTTAGAATACTGCCCCAGCTCTGGGCACCGCACTATAGGAAGGATGTTAAGGCATTGGAAAGGGTACAGAGGAGATTTACGAGGATGGGACCAGGAATGAGGGACCGTGATGATGAGGAAAGGCGAGAGAGGCCGGGATTATTCTCATTGGAGCAGAGAAGGTGACGAGGACCTAATAGAGGTCTTCAAAATCATGAGGAGATTTGATAGGTTAGAAAGGGAAAAACTGTTCCCACTGGTGGGAGTGTCGGTGACTCAAGGTCACAGATTCAAAATAGTTTCTAAAAGAAGCCGAGGGGAGGTAAGAAGATATTTTTTCACGCAGCGAGTTGTTCGAATCTGGAACGCATTGCCTGAAAGGGCGGTCGAGGCCGATTCCATAAGTACTTTTACGATTCTATGTTGCACGATTCTATGATTTGATATAGCACCTTTATACTTCGAGATGTCTCAAAGCGCTTCACAGAATATACTGTAAAGCGAATTGACTATATTTTGTGGATGAAACACAGCAGCTAATTGCACACAGCAGTGTCCTACAGTGTGGATTGAATGACCACATTTTTTTTTGAAGAGATTATTATCCCCAGAAAAGCAATCCGCCAATCAACTAACAACTGTTTTCCTACTTACTGCTGGGTAAACAGTGGCGTGTGGAGTAAGGAAACTTGACAAACGTTTCACCCTGCCTGGGAATCAACCCAGGTTCTCTCGCTTGTGAGGCAAGCACTGTAGCCATTACATTACAGGACTGCACAAGGAAGCTTTAGTCATATGCAACTGGCCAAAACATCCACTGGAGCTGATTATGTTAATACCGATTCCCTACTATAATCATAATTCCCTGATCTTGCCCTTTGGTTCTTTTTCTTTGAATATTTATCAAAGTTAAATGTTCTTCTGGTCTCAGCCTCAATAGCCACCATTAGGAAACCTTTTGATGTTCCAATAACCTCCTGCATGAAAACGTTTCTTGTAGCCTCCCCCTTTCCCCTTTCAGTGAGTTATGCCTTTGTTACTAAGTTCACTAAACCACAAACTCAAACTCTACCCTCACAGCATCATTGCTTCCTGCGTTCAAAACACCATCTGAGTGGTACAGAGTAGAGTGGTACAGAGTTCTTTCTGTTATGTTCTCAACACTCAACATTCTCAATGTGTGTAGAAAACTCTTTTATTCTCAGCTCAGAAGTTACAAATCAAACAATCCAACCAAAAACCCTCTAGTCAGTTCTTCCTGCTTCCTGCTTTTTCTGCCCCCTTTCATGGTCCTAGTTAACTCCCTCCTTGTTGGCCTCCCCAATTCTTCCCTCCACAAAATTCAGATCATCCAGAATTCTGCAGCTCGTGTCCTCTCCCGCACTCTGTGACCCCCTTCCTCACCCAGCTCCAATGGTTCCCAATCTCTCAGAGGATAGAGTTCAAAATCCTCATCCTCACTTTCAAGGCCCTTCACGGCCTTGCCCCCTCCTACCTCTCTGAGTTGCTGATCCCCTATCAACCTGTTCACTCCCTCCGCTTAGCAGGCTCCAGCCTATTCCAGGTCTCTCGCCCAACCCGCCCTACCATCGGCAGCTGGGCTTTCAACCTCCCTGCCTGCCCCTAGTCTTTGGAACCCCATCACACAATCTCTTTGTCTTGCTTCCTCTCTTGCCTCCTTCAAGGCACAACTCAAGACCCTCCTTTTTGACTGTGCCTTCAGCCACCCCCCTACGCTCTGCCCTCCCTCACCCCAACCCTGTCCCCGATCCTTGGGTCCTGATCCCTGATTGTTTAGCGCCTTGGGACGTCTTCCCAACGTGAAAGGCGCTTTACAAATGTAATTTTGTTCTTGTAGATTGTTCCTTATTTTCTTAAAGAGTATCCAACATCTTCCCCTTTTTGGTTTCTTATTTTTTTTTCTCTTATTATTGTGTCTCAGTCTTGTTCAATTAATCTCCATGTTGATGTTACTACTCCTCCTGACTTGGTGTTCTCGATGTTTCTGCCATTCTCGGATCTTCCTTCTGCTCTTCTTTTTTCTTCCTCTGTCCTTCTTTGGCATATTTCCCATGATATTCTTCTATATCTTTTTCCTTTCTTGGTTTAATTTGTAGTTTCCCTCCATTTCTATTGCGTTTTTCAATTGTTGTGGGTCAAAACGTACTCTTAATGATTTATCCGTTTTTTTGTCTCCATTTGTTTGAAGTCTTCTCTCTCCACAGTCCAATTTTTTTTGAGCAACCCCATAATAATATCTTGCAGTCCAAGCAGAGTATCAGCTTTTAATTTTACATTGTGAAACTACCTTATATGATCTGCCTTTGCATACCGCTTCTATAGCTACTCCGCCCATTGTCTCAATCTCTGCTTTATTGTAGACCAATAGTCTGCTGTGCCAGTGCGCTCGGGTTACCGACCCACCCGCCAGTGGGAATAGTTTCTCCTTGTTCACCCTATCGAATCCCTCACAATTTTGAGAACTTCTATTAAGTCTCCTCTTAACCTTTTCTGCTCCAAGGAGAATAATCCTCGCTTCTCTACCTCTCCTGATAACTGAAGCCCCTCATTCCTGGTACCATCCTGGTCAATCTCCTTTGCTCCCTCTCCAATGCCTTGACATTCTTCCTAAAGTGTGGGGCCCAGAACTGAACACAGTCTCTCGCTGAGGCCTAACCAGTGTTTTATATAAAGGTTCATCATAACTTTCTGACTTTTGTATTCAATGCCCTATTTATAAAGCCTAGTACCCCATATGTTTTTTTTTAAATAGCTTTATCTACGTTCTCCCACCTTCAAAGATTTACTTATATGACCCCCAGGTCTCTCTGTTCCTTCATCCCTTTAAGATTGTACTATCAGCTTATATTGCCTCTCCTCATTCTTCCTCACAAAATGAACAGTCAATTCACTTTGCAGCATATTCTGTGAAGTGTTTTCAGACGTCTCAAAGACATGATAAGGCGCTGTATAAATGCAAGGATTATTATTATAGTCCAGAATTCAATACTGATGTTTTCTCAGAGAGGGTACAATGAAGCCTATATTCAATTTCCAGAGGAAGAAGAGGTATGCACTTAATACCCTGCCCTTGAGTGGTTTAGGTCGTACCTCTCCCACCGTCTTCATTTTGTTTCCACAAACGGCTTTTCCTCCACCTCCCGCACTGTCTCGTGCGGTGTCCCTCAGGGCTCTGTCCTCGGTCCCCTCCTCTTCACCCTCTACATGCTCCCCCTGTGGTGACATCATCCGCAGACATGGGGTTAACTTCCACATGTATGCGGATGACACACAACTTTCCTCCTCTACCCTCAACTGCACGACCCCCGATGTCCTGACAGCTGTCTGTCCGACATCGAGTCCTGGACGAGAGACAACTTTCTTCAGCTCAACGTGCGTAAAACCGAGGCCCTCCTGATTGGCTCACGTCAGCGCCTCCGCACCTCAGGCGCTGACAGCATCAGCATCCAAGGCTGCACTCTCCACCTCTCAAAGCCATCAGGAACCTCGGGGTTCTGTTCGACCCTGAGCTGTCCTTTCTTCCCCACATCCGCACTACAACTGGCACCGCCTTCCATCACCTCCGGAACATCGCCAGACTACGGCATTACCTCACCCCTCACGCGGCTGAAACTCTGGTCCACGCCTTTATCACCTCAAGGCTGGACTATGGGAACTCTCTCCTCGCGGCCTTCCCGGCCCTCCCTCCACACTGCAGGTCATTCAGAAATCTGCAGCTCGTGTACTGTCCCGCACCAGGCTTCGGGACCACATCACTCCCACCCTCGCTCGCCTCCACTGGCTCCCCATCCCCCAGAGGATCGAATTCAAGATCCTCACCCTCACCTACAAGGCCATTCACGGCCTTGCTCCCTCCTACCTCTCCGACCTACTATCCCACTACTTACCTGCCCGTACCCTCCGTTCCTCTGGCTCCGGTCTGCTTCACATCCCCCGCCACAACCGCCCTACCATCGGTGGCCGGGCCTTCAGCCTCTCAGCCCCGAGGCTCTGGAACTCCATCCCCCAGTGCCTTCGCCGCTTCCTCCCTTTCCTCCTTCAAGGCCGGTCTCAAGACCTTTCTCTTTGACCGTACCTTCAGCTCCCCTCTCGACTCTCTACCCCCTCCTCGCTCCCTCCTTTCCCTCCCCTCACCCTGACCATTTCCCCCCTGCTCGGGTCCTGACCCAAATGTCCAGCGCCTTGGGACGTCCTCCCAACGTGAAAGGCGCTCTATAAATGAAATCTTGTTGTTGTTGTTAATATGTTGTACCCGATCTCCAAAAGTAAACACCCGACAATTTATTTCAGCATCAGATGTTTTGAAACAAAGTAGAATAAATGAGCATCATGGAGACAATGAATATTTTTTCACCATCTTCATCACAATCCCTAGTGCATAAACTTCAGACAATTAAAAGTTTAGGAGATCAATCAGCAGTGTTTAAGAATAATATAACTGATTTACTTGACAATTCTGAGAGTTCGGTGCAGCCCAGGTAACGCAGTGCCTCCCTGTAATAAGCAGCGTGATCTCCCACCACCTGATAGTAGCTGCTCGAAGTGTCATAGAAACGGCCATGAACAGATGTCACTCCTGGTAACTTCTCCAACATTTCACCAACTTCTTCAACAATCTTCTAAACAGGCACAAGATTAGTGATAAACATTCACAGCAATTGTAACTAAAGTTACAAGATACAAGAGGGAAAACTGATCAGAAAACTGTAATAAAATCCCATTATATCATATGCCCGAACATTATATTACTGTAACAAATTAATTTCTATGATTAGGTATAACTCATTAACCGATGAAAACAAATTACATTTGTATAGTACCTTTCACATCAGGAGGACGTCCCAAGGTGCTGTTAGCTGGGATCAGGAGAGGTGGAGGGCAGGGAGGGTAAGAGGGTGACCGAAGGAACAGTCAAAGAGGAAGGTCTTGAGACGATCTTGAAGGAGGCAAGGGAGTGGGCGAGGCGGAGGGACTGTGGGATGAAGTTCCAGAGGGTGGAGGCAGAGTAGCTTGAAGGCCCAACTGCCAATGGTGGGACAGACAAGGCGGGGACATTAAGTAGGCCGGAGCCCACTAAGCGGAGGGAGTGGATACGTTGATGGGGGGTTAGGAGGTCGGAGAGGTGGGGGGAGCAAGACCATGGAGGGCTTTGAAGGTGAGGACCAGGATCTTGAGCTGTATCCTCTGTGTGATGGGAAGTCAGTGGAGTCGGGAGAGGATGGGGGAGATGGGGTCACGGAGCCTGGTGTGGGAGAGGACACGGGCTGCAGTGTTCTGGATGATCTGCAGCCTGTGAAGGGAGGAGTTGGAGAGGCCGACAAGCAGGGAGTCTTCCCACGAATCCCCCTGCTCGGCAGTCCTGCTTCCCACCATCCATCTGCCCAATGCTTGCCCTCTGCCTTACCTTTGTTTCCTGCAGGTCTCCGATTTTGATTTTAATGGCAGCGATGGCAGTTCTGCAGAGAATCATTGCTTCATCATTTGCTTTCACCTGTCAGATTAGAAATAAATAACATGATCATCTTCATGTTACACTCAACATCCCAGGTTTTAGGCAGTTTAACTGTAGGTCTGATTTCCAGTGAGTGAGTGTGAGTGATAATGAGCAAGTGAGCAGTGTTCATGGCATTGCAACTTCTATTCTGTATATTCTGTGAAATGTTTTGAGACTTCTAGAAGATGTGAAAAGCGCTATACCAAATGCAAAGATTGATTATTGTTCTAAAAGGTGCAACTAACTAACATATAGAAGATCTCAATATTGCTGACATTCCATAATATAATAAAGTTTATTAATTATTTCTGGAAAATATCCATTTTTGAATTATGTTAAATTTGGGTTCTGCTCACTTTAGGATTCAGTTGGGATGTAAAAGATTTGCTGTTTTTATTTCAAAATATGGAGTATTTCCTGCATTATAATCCCTTCCTCATCCAGATTTAGTCCCAAATTCAAATTAATTGGCTCCTCTTCTTATTTTTGTTTGTATATAAAGACCATTAACATAGTTTACTACTGATTTTCATTGATGAACACACTTTCTTTGAAAAGACAATGGGTTTAAATAAATAGCATTTTCACCTGACGTTCATGTATAGAAAGCAAGTGCTCTGATTTCATTTAGTGTGTGTGATGATGTGCACACATCCCCAAACTCCCTGTTACACAATGGGCTTGATCTGTGAACAGGCGTTTTACAATTATAAAGTGCCTTACATCAGGAGAACGTCCCAAAGCGCTCAAGTGTTGTTGATTTTTTAAAAAAACGTTAATGCTGTTAATCTCTAGCTTGATTTACAGAGCTTTCTCATGTTCTAAAATAAATCCTGATTTTCATCAAACTTATCAAATGTGTCAAATTCTTTACCAACTGATTTTCTCCTGCTTTCTACCTGACAGAGACCCCGAAAAATAGCCGCGTTATTTTATTTTGTAGATAAATAAAAATGACTTTAACAGTCCTTATTTATTTGGATAGTTCCGTATCATCATTTATCTTAATTTCTAACCAATTATACTTTGTAAAGTGTTTGATGATTGTATTTTACTTGAAGAGCGCTTACATTTCATTATTTTGTTATTGTTATTAAGCTTTACTGATTGTTAGAACAAGTGACTTTTATATAATTCTATTTAAACATTTTTTAAAATTTCATAGAATCTTGCAGCACAGGAGGCCATTCGGCCCATCGTGCCTATGGCAGCTCTTTGAAAGAGCTACCAACTTGTTCCACTCCCCCACTCTTACCCCATAGTCCTGCAAACTTTTTTTCCTTTTTGAATACCAATCCAATTCCCTTTCAGGCAGTGTATTCCAGACCTTAACAACTCTTTGGGTAAAAATATTTTTCCTCGTCTCCCCTCTGGTTCTTTTGACAATCATCTTAAATCTGTGTCCTCTGGTTACAGACCTATCAGCCACAGGAAACAGTTTCTCCCTGGTCACTCTAGCAAATCCCCAACATAATTTTGAACACCTCTATTAAATCTCCCCTCAACCTTCTCTGCTCTAAGGTAATCCCAGACTCTCGAGTCTTTCCACATAATTGTAGTCCCTCATCCCTGGTATAATTCTTGTAAATCTTCTCTGCACCCTCTCCAAGGCCCTGACATCCTTCCTAAAATGCGGTGCCCAGAATTGGATACAATACTCCAACTGAGACCTAATTAGCAATTTGTGAAGGTTGTAAACATACTCTCTGCTTCGATTTATAAAGCCAACGATCCCATATACTTTTTAACAGCTGTCAACTTGTCCTGCCACCTTCAAGGATTTGTATATGTGAACCCCCAGGTCTCTCTGTTCCTTCACCCCCTTTAAAATTGTACCATTTATCTTATATCGCCTCTCCTCATTCCTCCTCCCAAAATGCATCACTTCACACTTCTCTGCATTAAATTTCATCTGCCACGTGTCTGCCCATTTCACCAGCTGTCTCTGTCCTCCTGCCGTCTGCTCCAACCCTCTCACTGTTTACTACTTTTCCAAATTTTGTGTTATCTGTGAACTTCAAAATTTTGCTCTCTATACCCAAGTGCAGTCATTAATACATATTAAAAAAGAGCAATGGTCCTAATACCGACCCTTGGGGGACACCACTGTGAAGCTCCCTCCAGGCACTGTTCAGCTCTACCCTCTGCTTTCTGTCTCACAGCCAATTTTTAATCCATGCTGCTACTGTTCCCTTAAAACCATGGGCTTCAATTTTCCAAACAAGTCTATTAAATGTAATTTTAGCAAATGCCTTATGCACAATACCTTCATCAACTCTCTCTGTTACTTCATCAAAGAACTCAATCAGGTTAGTCACACCATTTGCCTTTAAGAAATCTGTATTGGCTGTCCTTTATTAACCAATATTTTTTCCAATTCAGAATTAATTTTCATAATGATAATCCTTACATTTGATATAGTGTTTTTCACGTCTTCTCGACATCTCAAAGAGCTTCACAGAATATACTGTAAAGTGAATTGACCGTACATTTGTGGGCGAAATGCGGCAGCCAATTGCGCACAGCAGTGTCCCACAAACAGTCATGGATTGAGGTGACCAATTTATTATTGTTTTTTTTCTTGAGGGATTATTATTAGGCATGTGGAGTAAGGAAACTTGCTCAAGGTTTTGCCCTGCCGGGGAATCTAATCAAGGTCTCTTGCTTGCAAGGCAAGTGCTCTAACTACTGAGCTGCAGGACTCCACCTGTATTTTGTCCAGAATTATGGTCTCCAGAAGTTTCCCCACCATCGACATTAGGCTGAGTGACCTGTAGCTACCAGGTTTATCCTTCTCCCCCTTTTTGAACATTATTATTGTAAATTGAACAAACTTTTAATAGATTATTATTGTTCATGAATGGGTTAGCCTCAGAAGACAGCCACGTAGAAAACGTTGGTATAACAAGCTAACTGCTGACACTGTATACCTAACAGTCTCTGCTGATACTCAAAACAAGTGCCTATGATAACAGCAAGTACTCAGTCAGTGAGATTTGGAATTGAGCTATCATCACACTTTCAGAAAGTTAAGCTCCAACTATGTATGGTCTTTATTCTTCAAATGGAAGCATCTTCTACATAATACCAGGATACTTGCAACAGTACCAATAAAGAGAGAGTCACATGTTTGAAATCTGATAAGAAAAATCAAGGATGATAAAGTACTATTTGCCCATCAAAGCTCATCACTTTCCTTTCATTATACTTCTCATAGCTGAACCTCTTTAAACTGAGATTAGTCACATCTTCCTCATCTTCATCTGTTCCAAAGCTTGTACTGTTTTTGTGGAGGGAACAGAATATTGCTTAATGAGTATCAGTAAAAGCTGCAGCGATGCCCCCTGACTGTGTATTCCAGAGCAATGTCTGGTATCGGGGTGTCCAGAACAACCTCCAGACACTGGCTGGGCTTCTGGTGTACTGGCTGTACATTACAAGCAGCCTCTTGAGACCTGTCTGATTCGAAAATTAAAATATTCTTTTTTTCAATAAAATATTGCTTTGATACAATGTTGATTTTCTCTTTCTATTTAGTTAACCACTGTTGTCATTTAGAGTACTACAGTCACCACTAGTTATCCTTTTACTGTCATGATATCAGCAGAATTGAGTTTTTCATTATCTTTAGCCCCATGGAACCACATTGCATGTCTACTGTCTCCAAAAATGACTACTCATCACTTTCCCCCCTTTCACCAATTAAGATTTTGTTTGGCCCACTTTCTTCCTACGTTATTCTATTCATCATCTCAGGGACAATAATTCAAATTATATTTATTTTTCTTTGGACTATTTTCTTCTGCTAATTTAACATTATTTAACAATAGTCTTATGTTTTTGTTCCAATGTTCTAATCCTGATCAAAGTGAGAGGTTAAATTGTCCAATAAAATTGATCCTTAACTCCATGGCAGTTTATGAGACATCACCGTGTGCAAATTGGTTGCTTTATTCGCCCACAAAACAGTTACTCCACTTTACAGTATATCCTGTGAAGCGCTTTTCTAAGACGTCCTCCCGACGTGAAAGGTGCTTTGCCAAATACAAGCATTATTATTATTGTTAATCCATCTCTTATTGTCCTAATGTTTACACTTTTTAAATCAAAACTTCCTGTCTTTTCTGGTCTTGATTGCCAGACAACCTTACAAATTCAATTGTATTGCAATCATTTGTCCCCAAAGTCTACATTCACAGACACTGGAATACATGGTGTAATGTGCACCTGGAGCTAATTTTAATGCTAATATTGCACCTTACTTTTTCACAGGTCTTTTCCAGTAAATTCAGTGCCATTTGTGCATCTGAAAAACAGAATGAAAATGCACAGCTAATGGTCTGTTGCGCAAGGCAGAATGGGCGCAGGTCACAAGCTCATTTTTGTTAATAATATTATAATAAATAATAATAATCGTTGCATTTCATATTACGCCTTATCACATCTTTGATACGTCTCAAAGCACTTTATTGAATATACTGTAAAGTAAATCAACTGTGGATGAAAAGTGGCAGCCAATTGTGCACAGCAGTTCCCACAAACAGTCATGGATTGAGCGACTAAACTCATTTTTTTTTAAAAAGGGATTATTTACCCCCGGAAAAGCAATCCGCCAATCGACTAACAACTGGGTTCCTACATAGTGCTAGGCAAACAGAGGCATGTGGAGTAAGGAAACTTATCCAATGTTGCGCTCTGCCTGGGAACCAAACCCAGGTCCTCTCGCTTGTGAGGCGAGCGCTCTAAACACTAAACTACAGGACTTCACAATCCTGTTGTCCATTCAGGCAATTGGTCTGCTTATCCTTGATGCATAAAGGATCAAACATTTTGAAGGAGGCAATTCCAAGACAGGATTTCATCATATGGGAGGTGACCACTCATAACACTGTCAGACAGGAGTAGTTCACCTAGTTACTCATCTAGTTCTAAATCAATCAACCCCCGATTCCTTATTGAAACTCGTTATAGTTAACTATTTCATGAGTTGTTTCTGTCCTAAATTGCCTATCACCCCGATACCATGAGAAATCTCTTGGATTTCCTATCCTCTTCTAGCGGTATCACCCTTCCCCCACACCCAAACCATCAGCAAAATCATCTGATAACAACAAACAATTACACTCAAGCTGTAAGTTCCTTTTACAGTGATTCATATCATGTTTCACCACAAAGCTGGGACAATGCTGTCTGCAAATGGACTACCGTGTTCACCTCCAAATACATGGTCACTATACCTTACAGTATATCCTGTACTGCACTTTGAGATGTCCTTATGATATGAAAGGCACTATACCAAATGTAAGGATTATCATTATTATTCTCTTGGTATACTTTCTGTAATCTGTCACAGATATAAAGATCTTCTGAATAAAAGACTGCTGGGTTCTGGTAAAATACAAATTGGGACAGGACAAAGAAGTTTGAATGCAATTCAAAGACTTACCGCTCATTTGTCGGACTACACGGAGAATAATTTCCACCAGTGACAGCGGGTTTATTCTGTGTAAGAGAGAGAATATAAACCCAGTCAGAGGCTGAAATCAGATGTGTGCTTTGCTTCATTACATCCTACAGAAATGTGATGGGTTGAAATAAGTATATTCTGTGAAGGACTTCTGCGAAGATAAGAGGGCTATATCAAAGATTAATATGTGCAATATGCAAAGATTAGTATTATTATTATTATAAAACACAGAAGACTGGTGGTACAGAAGCTCTCTCACATACACTGGTTCACTTGGTGCAATTATGCAATGATGAAAACGAAGATCAGCTCATATGAGGATCTCACTATCACTGTTACTAGCATTAGCACTCATTTAATGACCTTCTGTTCTCAGGTCAGGTGATGGATACAACAAGATTGGAGTAAGAAGGAAAAGAAAGGTTTCCTATCCCAGTTGTATTTTGCAAACAATGCATTTTTCTAGAATTCTTATTACTTTGGACTGACATTTCGTCTCTGCAGTTTAGCTACAGGTCTAGGGAGAAAAGTGGCAAATGGAGCATGCCTGGAAATGGTGGCCTGTCCGTTGCGTCAGAACACTTTCTGCAAGAAACATCTGCAAGTTGCACTTACACATCTTCTAGCTCAAGGCAGATCAGCACAACAAGGGGAGGGAAGGCACATGGAAAATGGAAAATTACAGCAAGCTCAAAATAAAAATATATTAAGTCCTCAAAGTTGAGCTTAGAATGAAACAGGCAAACAAACAATATTAAGATAACCACCTTAGACACCGCCTAACCAAAAGCGCAATACCCTTATTATTATTAATAATAATCCTTGCATTTGATACAGCACCTTATCACGTCTTCGAGACGTCTCAAAGAGCTTCATAGGATACACTGTAAAGTGAATTGACTGTATACTTTGTGGCCCACGCCATCCTCAAACTCCCAATCACAAAAGGTACATCTCCAGATCATCATGTTTCAGTCAGAATGCCTAATTAGTTCTCAGCCATTGGTGTTAATTTTGACAGTCTTGGACAAGGAATCACACTCCATCATTCAGCCCCCTCTCCCCTTCCCAGCTAAATCACTCAACAGCTTCTCAAGAACTCTAAGAACAAGGTTCCTAAGTCCAAATGTTCACATGTTTTGAGGAGGGTTCAACCATGGCTGATCAAGAACAATAAACAGTCTAAAATAATCTGTCCTGAGCTTCCTATGTGCACAATTACAATTTTTTTAAATATAAAATATTGAACTTGTAGGACGGTGAGCATATGACATCACTACAGTAATCAACAAGTTGTACTTATATCGTGCCTTTCACATGGTTAATGTGCCCATCCCACAGTCCTTTCGCTTTGCTCTTCCTTGCCTCCTTCAAGACCCTCCTCTTTGACCGTGCCTTCAGTCATCATCTTACCGCTATCCTCCCTGCCCTCAATCCCTCCAGATCCCAACCACCTGCTCAGGTCCAAATCACTGACTGTCCAGCGCCTTAGGACATCTTCCCTTCGTGAAAAGTGCTATACAAATTTGTTGTTAAGCATCATAAAGTACCTCAAAGAGACAAATGGGAGCCTCAGCAGAGGGGTGTAAAATAGGTGACATTTTTTGGGAGACTCACTAAAATTTTTAGAAGCAGAGAGGGAGGGTGCAAGACAGAAGAACTTAGGAAGAGAGTTCCAGAGAGCTGAGGTAAGTTGGCTGAAGATAGTGGTATCAACCGCAATGCTAACTGAGTTAAATACGTACCTGTGCTCAAAGTCACTGATGAAGTTGTCGTACAGCTGCAAAACAGAAAAGATAAGGTTATATTGTGTGTGTTCAACATAACAGGATGTCATATTTCACCATATGTACGTTTAATCATCCAATGATTGCTACAAAACCACATATATTGCTTGTTTGATATGTTCAGCTGGTTAAACTCCAACAGTATCCTAAAATACTCCCTAAACATACTCGGGGGTCCCTAAGTCTTGGCTCTTGTCAACCTGTGTCTAACAATTTCCAGAATTAGGTAAGCAGAAAGCCACCCAGGGAGAGCACGTGCATTCCATTTCAAACACGGGAATCACCATGTGTCGTTAGCGTGAATAAAAAATGCTCAGTCTAGTTTGGATATTCTTAAGCCCGGTGGTGAGTTTCCACGTGTGTCGGACACCCAGTTGACTAAAAAAACGTACAGTAGAGTGAAATCCCCTTTTGATGGACCCCAGTTAACCCGGACGTCAGGTAAATTGAGCAAAACATCCCATCCCGATTCATTTGTAATCTTATCCGTTTTAAGTATGTCAGTTAATCTTGGCAAAATCTGGTCACTGCTGAACATACTCACTTGGACCTTCTGTGTGTTGCGTGGCTCCATTCACTCTGGAGTCTGCTGTCCATCAATCTTAGACTCTTCCCACCTCCATTCTGGGAAGAGTCTAAGATTGATGGACAGCAGACTCCAGCCATTCACAAGTGGGTGGAGTTGGGCTGTCAATCAGCGAGGGGGCGGAGGAACGGGAAAAACAAGGGAGGGAATGGGAGGAGTTAAATCACAATTGATTGACAGCTGAGCCCCTTGTGAATGACTGGAGCCCATCCATTCACAAGCTGCTGCAGGCTGTCAATCCAGCACAGGCAGACCACCGCTAACTGGGCCCCTTCCCATCCAGTGGGAACGGCAACGTGAGGGAGGAAGCTCTGCTCCTCTGCTGGCGGGAAAGTATTTTGTGCCAAACAAAGGTAACTATATGTTACTGAATTCTGTGAAAGACTTTTAACTTTACAAAGTTAGTTAACATTGCTTCAACTGAAACAACATTATTACATATTATTATACAGAGCCGCTACAGCTCCTCTGCTGGGCAGCAATGGTATTTCGGCTAACCTCGGACACCTCTTAAGCCGGACAAAACCGCCATTCCCGATGTGTTCGGCTTAACCTGCTTCCACTGCACTTGGAAGACCAAAGGCACTCCTGTTGAATACCACATGAGGTCTGTTCAGGAAGCAGAACGCTCCGATGGATTTCCATTATCAGTTGAATGGGACAGTGTACCAGACATATTCTCAGATCATTCTCCACTTAAGAGTTCCTTCCATTCCTGCTGCACACCCAGCTCAAAATCAGCACAGACAGACAAGGAGGATGTTGAATATAATAGTAAACAATAATAATCTTTGCATTTGATATAACATCTTATCACGTCTTCGAGACATCTCAAAGCACTTCACAAAATATACTGTGAGTAAATTGACTGTATATTTTGTGGGCAAGAAGCGGCAACCAATTGCGCACAGCAGCATCCCACAAACAGTGATCAAATTAACATTATTTTTAACATTTTTGAAAGGATTATTACCCCCGGAAAAGCGATCCACCAATTGATTAACGTTGAATATACTGTCTATCATCTCAGGATACATTGGTCTAACAGCAACCGAATGTTCCAGAAGGTTTGATAGTTAAATGGTAAAGTAGCTTTGCTGGACGGGCTGAGGTCAGCTTCTGATTACATTTCATATTTTCCTGAGAAGATGTTCACTCCTCTGAGATAATGAGCGATCGGGTCCTTGAGCCTAGATATAAGAAAAATGGACCACAGAAAGAAAGTCCTGCAGCCTCAGACACCTGCCTATCTCACGGTTGAGAAACATGCAGGCTGCCCAGAAGTTGTCCATATCTCTCTCTCTGCAAAGCAGCCTGTGAAGGGTGGGGGCTATCTCTGTGACATGGGGAGTTGGGAGTTAGAAACACATAAAAGAAAGATGTAACTTTGAAATAGTTGTGTAGAGGGTCATCACATATCCCAGTGGAATCGATATCAATTCTACTGCATCTATGTATATGTACAGGGGTGAGGGAATTTACCTCCAATAAGAAAGTGACCATTAAAAGTGAAAGAGTAGTGGTCGGTAGCACGAGTGAGGTGCTGGGCTAAGAGCTAATTGTTTCTGTTGAGTTACAGGAGCCACTCTCTGTGATGCTGTGTGATAGTTCTGTGATCTCTTCAGTGTGTGTCAAGGTGTGATCCCAGGTCTACTGTTTGGTCTGGAGTATGAAACAGTGCCTGGATATGTGTTGTTGTTCCTCTATCGTCAGTGCTACTGTTAATGTGTATGAACGTTGCGGTCCGAGGGTTTACCGGACGCCAGTCCCAGTTTAGTGTTGGTTTTATGAGAGTCAGTTGTCTCTGAGGGGTAATTCTAGAGGCTGATCTCGCGGAGGTTCGTCAAAGTGTAGTATCGGGTACCGTTCGTTTGGAGTACGAAGTGAGGCCCAGACACGCGTGTCAGTCTGGAGTACTGGGCAGCCTTCAGATTGCGAGAATCAGTTGTCCCTGAGGGATTTCCAAGGGCTGATCTCTGCTGTGTAGTTTGAGGTGTGTTGTTTGTCTGGAGTACTGAGCAAACCCTGTGTACATGCTGTGTGGTAAATGTTTTGCTCACATAGAAGTGTTGTACAGTTATTGTGTTGTTATATGTGGTATAATTTGATTACAGATTCTTAAACATTATGTTTCATCTTATGCAATAAACTCTATACTCTTACCGCTGCCTGTCGAATTATTAACATTAACAACCAGGTTCCTATTTACTACTCGGTAAACAGAGGGGTGTGAAGTAAGGAAACTTTCCAAGTCCTCTCGCTTGCAAGTGCTCTAACCACTAAACCATAAGCAAGAACAGTTCAATGTGGTGTTTAAGTAACTATTTATATTTATTGTCTATACATTATATTTGACAGCACTTTCCCCTCCCCACCTACTTCTGCTTCCACCTCCAGCTCAGAGCCCAGGCAAGTAGCGATGTTAAGCATTGAGATTTCCTCCTAATGTGAAAGACACTATATAAATGCAACAACAACAAAATTACATTTGTAGCCCGCCTTTCACGTGGGGAGGACGTCCCAAGGTGTCAGAGTTTCGGACCCGAGCGGGGGATCGGGATCGGAGTGAAGGGCGGAGGGGGGGGTTGGAGGAGGGTGATCAAAAGTACGGTCGAAGAGGAAGGTCTTGAGAATGGTCTTGAAGGTGGCGAGGGAAGAAGTGAGGCGGAGGGACTGCGGGACAGAGTTCCAGAGGGTGGGGGCAGAATGGCAGAAGGCCCACCCACCAATGATGGGGCAAGCAAGACAGGGGACGTGAAGCAGGCCGGAGCCCGCTGAGCGGAAGGGAGCAGGCAGGTTGGTAGAAGGTTGGGAGGTCACAGAGGTAGGGGGGAGAAGGCCATGGAGGGCTTTGAAGATGAGGACCAGGATCTGGAACTGTATCCTCTGTGTGATGGGAAGCCAGTGGAGTCGGGCGAGGATGGGGGTGATAGGGTCACGGAGCCTGGTGCGGGAGAGGACACGGGCTGCAGAGTTCTGGATGATCTGCAGCCTGTGGAGCGAGGAGTTGGGGGGCTGACAAGCAGGGAGTTTGCTTAGTCGAGCCTGGATGTTATGAAAGCGTGTATCAGGGTTTCGGCAGCCTGCGGTATGAGACAGTGGCGGAGCCGGGCGATGTTGTGGCTCATTGGGACATTTGCCTATTGTATTTTACATGTAATCCAACAATAACAACAAAAACAAGATTACATTTGTATAGCGCCTTTCACGTCGGGAGGACGTCCCAAGGCGCTGGACAGTGACAGCATTTCAGACCCGAGCTGGGGTCAGGGCGGGAGAAGGGAGGGAGAAGAAGGGGGGGGTGGCCGATGACAAGTTCGAGTAATCCAATATAATAACTAAATTACATTTCTACTTCAACAATCACAGAATCATAACATGGGATGAGGGGAAAATGGGAGGAGGGGAACGATTAAAAAGACATCAATAATAATCAATAAAAAAATGTGGTCACTTAATCCAGGTGTGTTCGGCTTAGATTGGCTGCAATTGGGTGCTGCGTTTCACCCACAAAAACAGTCAATTCACTTTACACTAAATGGCACTAAAATGGCGACGTGCTGGAGGCTGGAGTCGTGTGGAGGCCACACACGATTGCACAAACTGGGGGAAAACAATCCTGTTTTCCGTAATCCTGGTAGGTGGGCTCAATCGGAGTCCCAATAGAGCTGAGCGGGGGAGAGCACGAGTTGGTGGATCCGAAGCCTCCCATTGTGGATGGCCTTGGAACAGGACCGAGATGACTTCCATGAGCGACGCCGAACAGGGTTCGAGGCCAGAACCGGCGTGGAGTCTGATGTCCCAAACGGCGCCTTGATCCAACCTGGAGACCGAGGCCCACCCACCGAGCTGCGGGGAGCCATCGTGAAATTCGCCACCACAGCCATCGCAGACTCTCCTGGTCAACAACCAGAGCCCGGCTGCCGCGTGACGTCACATCTACCCGCCACATTTGAATCTCTCAGCCTGGACGGACTGAGACTATAATACTGTCCCCTCTCCACGTGATGACGCTCACCGGTGGGCTAACCATGCCTCGCTGAACCCCCACCCCCATCGTTCGCTCTTAGTCTCGGCATGCGCATTTTGGCTGCTGCCACCGACCCAAGCTGCTTCCTCATAGTGGCCCCACCCGTGTCCTCTATCCTCTATTACTCCCGCTCGGTCCTCCTTTCCCACTGCCCTCCCCGACTCCTATTCCTGCTCGACCGCCCCACAGCCTCCCTTTGCTCCAGTCAGCAAATCCTCCATCAGACCCACCTTGGTAGTCGCCGCTGGCTGTCCAACAACAGCCACTCTGACTGCCCCATCCCCTACTCTCGCCGCAAGTGTTGGGGTCTTGTTTGACCCTCAACTATCCTTTCTACCCCACATCTGCACCATGACCTGCTCTGCCTTCCCCACCTCCGCAAAGTCACCCGGCTCCAACACTCTCAGGGCGCCGAAACTCTCATACACGCTTTCATTACATCAAGGTTCGACTATGCAAACTCACTGCTTGTCGGCCTCTCCAACTCCTCCCTCTGCAGGCTACAGATCATCCAGAACTCTGCAGCCCGTGTACTCTCCCGCACCAGGCTCCGTGACACTATCACCCCCATCCTCGCCCAACTCCACTGACTTCCCATCACACAGAGGATATAGTTCAAGATCCTGGTCCTCACCTTCAAAGCCCTCCACTGTCTTGCTCCCCAGCCTCTCCAACCTCCTAACCCTCTACCACCGTTTGCTCCCTCTGCTCAGCGGGCTCTTGTCTGCTTCACGTCCTCTGCCTTCTTCGCCCCACTATCGGCTGGCTGACCTTCCGCCACTCTGCACCCACGCTCTGGAACTCCATCCCACAGTGCCTACGTCTCACCCCCTTCCCTAGCCACCTTCAAGTCCCATCTCAAGACCCTCCTCTTCGACCGTGCTTTCAATCTCCCTGCTTCCCCCCCGCCCGCCCTCCACACTCCCTGGCACCGATCCCCAGCTCGGGTCCGTAACTCAGTCTGTCCGGCGACTTGGGACATCCTGCTGACATGAAAAGTGCTTTACACATGTAATGTTGTTGTTTACAGTATATTCTGTGAAGCATTTTGAGACATCTCAAAAAAGCGATGACGTGCTGTATCAAAATGCAAGGATTATTATTATTAACAGCAAATGTGGTGGAGTCTGGCCCACAAACTGCCATCTAACCCTCTAGATTGTTAAAGGATAGATGTATGACCCCAAAATACTTAAGTTGTAGAAATGTTCCAATACGTCGCACTACATTATGTGTTTTTTTTATTTGTCCCTCTCCTCTCACAAAGCACTGTACAATGTGTCATGTCTTGTATTAGCTGCTCATAATGCTGTAACTGGAGCACTAGAGAACAGCACTAGGCGGCATGAAGGCAACGTAGCTTGCACCTTTCAATGCGCTGAAGAACTTTTTTTATACAGAATACATCCCCCAAATGGAGAGCTACTTACTGACTACTTACACACCAGAACCCGTCGTAACCCAAAGCACTAAAACTATCCAGACCGTGACCCCTGCTAATTGGACAAGCTGTATCTGAACAGCTGTAAGTCCACACCACAAGAGTACACAAGAGGCCTTCTGCCACCAGTAACCTGGCCGTAATCTTTCCAGAAATTTTGTCATTTTGTCATTTTGTGGGATCTTTACGTTTGCAAAATTGGCTGCTGTTTTTGCCTACAACAACTTGCATTTATAAAGCACCCCAATATAGTGTAGGAGTGCTTTAAGCCATTTAAATATCAAAGGGGCTGTGTGAAACCAAGATTTACTGCGTGATTTCAGGAAGTGGCTATTTTTCCAATGATGGATCAATGCACCCAATTGTGCTGTGTGCAATGCTGATGAAGCATTTTACACTTACTTAATCACCCAAAGGACAATTCTAATGGTATGGATTGTTTCTATCTTACCTTTAATAGATTATCTCCTGAGGCAAAGGATGGGGTCAGTGTGAACTCCAGCAATTCCACAGTGAGCTGATGCCAGAGCCTGAATGAAAACAAAGGGTTAAAGCTGCAGACCAGACGCAAAGAAACTATTCTGTCCAGCAGACTGGTACAAAACTTGCAACAAACATACTTACATAGCTCTTTTCGCATAGGAATAATATCATGTTACAGTGACTGTGTACAATATCAAGCATAGTAGCAAGGAGTAAAATTGGGTTGAATGCACAAAACTGAGGAGGACAAGTTTGCAGGGCTACGGGGAGAGATCGGGGAGTGGGGTTGAATTGGAAGCTCTTTTCAAAGAGTTAGCACAGACATGATGGACCAAATGGCCTCCTTCTGTGCTGTATAATTCTATGATCCTATGAACGACAGGACATTCAATGCAATAGTGTTTTTTTGCAGGGTTTTGAAACCAAGGAACAAAACAGAGTGAATGGGCGATTGGGGAAATGAAAGAGGGGACTGTAGGTGGGGGGGGGGGGGGGGTGAAATTTCATGGGGTTTGTAAAGATTTGATGGGTGTGTGACTTTCGCAGCATCAGAAAAAACATTTACTGTACAGGGCGTACACAAAGTCATGTTACCCCCATGTTTTTTCCCGCCTGAAGTGCACTGAACCAAGAACTGAAACATGCATTTAGAAGCACTTAATTGTATTCAGTACAAGTGTATTATATTTGTATTAAATATTTATACATCCAGGGGTTCAGTGTGAATGAGTGCCATCATTTTCATGGTAAGTAATGATCTGTCAACATGTTTGGTGCAACATCTTCTGTAACATGGATGGAGTGACAAAGCAAAATGCATCTGTGACGGCTTTTTTCAGCTCCTCTGTAGTCTCATATCAGCTGTTTTGTAACAGGGCGTAACAAAACACCTGTGGACAGACAGCCCTGTATATCGCAGCATGCAATGAGAGGGAGTGTGTGTTCCAGAGGAACATAGTGACAAACGAGAGCTTTTAAGAAATTAGGTCCAACGATGAGTTAATAAGAATTAAAATTCTGGTTCCTGCACTGTCCTTCAGGAGCAGGTTCGATCAATTACTTCATTTGGCAATTGGCTGCCGCATTTCGTCCTCAAAATATACAATTAATTCACTTTACAGTATATTCTCGAAGACGCGATGAGGCGCTATATCAAATGCAAGGATTATTATTATTTGCATTCTTTCAGGAAAATAAATGGTTTCCTAGGCCAGACTACCCCAGCCAATACATAAACACATACAGAACAGGAGGTTAAAAGAGAAATATTATCAGTATGTTGGCAGGTTAATAAAAGTTAGTGACAGGGCAAAAAACTTTGCCCCTTTAATTAGGCAGATAGATGTGCGTATGACCTTCCAACCAATGTCTGAACCACCGCTGCAACAACTCCTTGCATTTATGTACCACCGCGAGAGTCCTCGACAGGAACTCCCAATTCATGCTGCAATGTACAGTAAATTGAGGTTCCGGACACACGTGCATCAAACCCCTTAGTCCTTCCTTCTTCCGTCCCTTCCAATACCCCAATATCCTCCACCCCTCTAATATCCCAATATCACCCTCCCCTCCAATATCTCCTTCCCCTCCGACAACCCCCTCCCCTCCAATGACCCTCCCCTCCAATAAGCCCCCTCCCCTCCCATATCCCAATATCCACCTCCTCATCAATATCCCTTCCCCTCCTATATCCCCCTCTCCTCCAATATTCCCTTCCCCTCCTATATCCCCCCCCCCCTCCAATATTCCCTTCCCATCCTATATCCCCCTCTCCTCCAATATTCCCTTCCCCTCCTATATCCCCCCTCCCCTCCAATATTCTCTTCCCCTCCTATATCCCCCTCCCCTCCAATATTCCCTTCCCCCCCTATATCCCCCTCTCCTCCAATATTCCCTTCCCCCCCTATATCCCCCTCCCCTCCAATATTCCCTTCCCCCCCTATATCCCCCTCTCCTCCAATATTCCCTTCCCCCCCTATATCCCCCTCCCCTCCAATATTCCCTTCCCCCCTATATCCCCCTCTCCTCCAATATTCCCTTCCCCCCCTATATCCCCCTCTCCTCCAATATTCCCTTCCCCCCCTATATCCCCTCCCCTCCAATATTCCCTTCCCCCCCTATATCCCCCTCCCCTCCAATATTCTCTTCCCATCCTATATCCCCCTCCCCTCCAATATTCCCTTCCCCCCCTATATCCCCCTCCCCTCCAATATTCCCTTCCCCCCCTATATCCCCCTCCCCTCCAATATTCTCTTCCCATCCTATATCCCCCTCCCCTCCAATATTCCCTTCCCCTCCTATATCCCCTTCCCCTCCAATATCTCCTTCCCCTCCTCTCCAATATCGCCTTCCCCTCCAATATTTCCTTCCCCTCCTATATCCCCCTCCCCTCCAATATTCTCTTCCCATCCTATATCCCCCTCCCCTCCAATATTCCCCTCCCCTCCTATATCCCCTTCCCCTCCAATATCCCCCTCCCCTCCAATATCCCCCTCCCCTCCAATATCTCCCACCACTCCAAAGTCCCTCTCCCCTCCAATATCCCCCTCCCCACCCCCCGAGGGCCTCATCACCTCCTGGTGTAGAAGGACTCCATGCGGCCCCAGCGCTCGGTTCCCTCCTCGCTCTCCGCCTCCTGCTGCCGCCTTAGGAATCCGACCGGATCCTTCATCTTCTCCCGGAGAGTCTGCTCCTGGCCCCGCCCCCCGGCTCCGGTAACCCTGACAACTGCCCATCAGCCCCCAGGGCCGCCCCGTCACCATAGCGACTGTCCATCAACCCCCAGCACCGCCCCGTCACCATAGCGACTGTCCATCAGCCCCGCGCCGCCCCGTCACCATAGCGACTGTCCATCAACCCCCAGCGCCGCCCCGTCACCATAGCGACTGTCCATCAGCCCCGCGCCGCCCCGTCACCATAGCGACTGTCCATCAACCCCCAGCACCGCCCCATCACCATAGCGACTGTCCATCAGCCCCGCGCCGCCCCATCACCATAGCGACTGTCCATCAACCCCCAGCACCGCCCCATCACCATAGCGACTGTCCATCAACCCCCAGCACCGCCCCATCACCATAGCGACTGTCCATCAGCCCCGCGCCGCCCCGTCACCATAGCGACTGTCCATCAACCCCGCGCCGCCCCGTCACCATAACGACTGTCCATCGAAAGCCCCCACTCTGGCGGCGTTGCCACAGGGTGTGATGGACCGCCGGGTCCCGGTATTCCAGCTGTGCCGTCCCTGGCGTTTGGCTCCAGATTGTGATTTGGGCAAAGGTTCCACCAACGAACGTTCGAGACGCGGTGGTCACAGCTGTGGTGTCGGTACAATACACACAGAGCGTCCAAAACAACATCCGTTTTACAATATTTCTGGAAATAATGCTAATAATCCTCGCATTTGACACAGCGACTCATCACGTCTTCCAGACGTCTCAAAGCGCTTCACAGGATATACTGTAATGTGAATTGCCTGTGTATGTTGTGGGTGAAACGCAGCAGCCGATTGCGTACAGTGGTGTCCCACAGACAGTCGGGGATTGAGTGACCGAATTATTATTTATTTTATTCATTTTTTTTCAAGCGATTAGTACTCCCGGAAAAACGATTCCCCCAATCAACTAACCACCAGGTTTGTACTTACTGCTGGTAAACAGAGACGTGCGGAGTAAGGAAACTTGCCAAACGTATCGCTCGGCCCGGGAATCAAACCCGGGTCCTCTCGCGCGAGGCGAGTGCTCCAAAGACTCCACAAGTAGACAACATGACTGATTGAGTTACGAGCACAGCAACTGCCTGACAGAACCACTATACCAGCAACTGACCACCAACACACGACGGAAGGCAACCGTTATGTCTGAGAGGTGTAACCAGACAATCAGGACCAAGCATGGACATTAACATGTAATCATGAGTGTGGGATCACATATAGTGAGTGATTCTGGGGTCTACAACAGCAAATTACATTTACACAGCACCGATCATGTCGGGAGGATATCCCAAGGCCATGGACAGTCATGGATTTGGACCCAAGCAGAGGAATTGGGAACAGGAGGGGTGGAGGGCAGTGAGCGGAGGTGTAGGAGGGTGACTGAAGGTGCTGTCAAAGAGGAGGATCTTGAAGGAGGTAAGGCAGGGAGCCATATTCTATTTTTTAGGTGAAACACAAGTTGATTCATCAATGTGTAAGTGAAAAGCGCATTTGAAAAGCAAAATGGTCACGTGCGGCCGGCCAGTGGCCACTGGTTTGGACAGTGAGGCCGAGTCCTATTTGACTAACAGAGCAACCGACTTCTATTTACAGCTGCTGACTACACAATGGATTATTGATATTCTCGTCACTTATGACTAAAGGCCTACTGCTCGCCAAATCAATTGGACTGATGATCCTTTTCTATGCATAATAATACTAATTAATGACAATCAAAATAATTATAAACAATAATAAATGATAATAAATAATTAACAAGTAATAATCAATAATAAGCAATAATTAATAACACCTGTTTGTGGGACACTGCTATGCGCAATTGCTGCCTCATTTTGCCCATAAAATACAGTCCTTGCTTTTCACAGTTTATTCTAGGAAGCGTTTTGAGACGTCTCTATGACGTGACGAGGGGCTATATCAAATTATTATAATAAAGGATTATTATATTATTTATTATAATGAGAAATCTCACTAAGAAGTACAATATTTAAAAAGTGTTGAGACACACCCAGTCTGTTTGACATTGGAATGAATGAATAGAGTCGCTGCAGTACTGCCATATCAGAAGATGTCACTAAAACAATTAATAAATGACAACTCAAGAGTCACCAAACTTTGTCATTTCTATCAGCAAAACTTAATCCATTAATCTTTTCTCCAGCTTGATTCTTAAGTTCAACAGTTAAAGGGTAAAGTACAACTTCAGTTGGTGATGTTTAAAGTATTTTCCCATCTATCTCAGAATGCAATCTTATTTATTACCGATGTTGAAATATCTTCTGTTTACAGATAGCAGTTAGTTTTAGTCAGGTGGGGGCCTGACATATTCAGAAACCCATTGCAACAACAACAAATTATATTTATAGAGCGCCTTTCACGTCGGGAGGACGTCCCAAGGCGCTGGACAGTCAGTGGTCAGGACCCAAGCATGGGGGAGGGGCAGAGTAGGGGTGAGAGAAGGCAGAGGGGTGGGAGGGCGACCAAAGGCACGATTGAGACCGGCCTTGAAGAAGGCAAGGAAGGAAGCGAGGGGAAGGAACCGTGGGATGGAGCTCCAGAGTGTGGGGGCAGAGAGGCTGAAAGTCCGGCCACCGATGGTAGGGCGGGAGACATGGAGCAGACCGGAGCCCGATGAACGGAGGGAGTGGGCAGGTTGGTAGGGGGTCAGCAGGTCAGAGAGGTAGGAGGGGGCGAGGCCATGGATGGCCTTGAAAGTGAGGACGAGGATCTTGAGCTCGATCCTCTGGGGGATGGGGAGCCAGTGGAGTCGGGCGAGGGTGGGAATGATGGGGTCTGGTGAGGGTGGGAGTGATGGGGTCACGGAGCCTGGTTGAGAAAACTGGCTCAAAAATAAAGGAAAAGCTCCAACAGGGTGACTTGAATTAATATGAGGCTGTGAAACTGTGCGCAAATGTGTCTGAGTTCAGCGATGAATGAGGGAGGTGAAGGGATGAATTATAACAATAATAATCCTTGCGTTTCACACAGAGCCTCGTCACATCTTCCAGATGTCTCAAAGCGCTTCCCGAGATACACTGTAAAGTGAATTGACTGCATATTTAGTGGGTGAAATACGGCAGCCAATTGTGCACAGCAGCCGCCCACAAACAGGACAGGTTGAGTTTTTATTATTACATTTTTATTATTATTTTTATTACATTTTTATTATTATTATTTCTTTAAATTATCCTTTGGCAAAGACTGTGCTACATAAGAACATAAGAATTAGGAGCAGGAGTCGGCCATTCGGCCCCTCGAGCTGCCCCGCCATTCGATAAGATCATGGCTGATCTTCTGACCTAACTCTAATTACCTGCTCTATCCCCATATCCCCTAATCCCTCTGTTTTTAAAAATCTATCAGTCTCAGCCTTGAAGATGTTCAAGGACTGACATCTACAGCCTTCTGGGGGAGTGGATTCCATAAAGTCACTGCCCTCTGAGTGAAGAAATGTTTCCTCAACTCTGTTCTAAAAGGCTGACCCTTAATTTTCAGACTGTGACCCCGGTTATAGATTCTCCCACCGGGGAAACAGACCCTCAGTGTCTACTTTATCAGCCCTTTAAGAATCTTATATGTTTCAATAAGATCTCCACTAATTCTTCTGTACTCTATAGAGAATACAGCCCTCGTTTATTCAGCCTCTCCTCATAGGTCAATCCCCTCATCCCAGGCACTAACCGAGTGAATCTACGCTGCACCCCCTCGAGGGCAAGTATGTCCTTTTGTAAATAAGGACCAAAACTGCACACAATACTCTCGGTGCGGTCTCACCAAAGCCCTATACAGTTGCAGCGAGACTTCCCTACTCTTGTACTCTAAACCTTTTGCAATGAACGCTAACTGCCGTTCGCCTTCTTAGTTGCTGCTGCACCTGCAAACTAACTTTTTGGCACTGGTGTACAAGGACACCCAAATCCCTCTGTTTGCCCGGAGGGGGCGGGGCCTGAGAGAGAGGGCGGGACCGCGGTGTGAAGGGGCGGGGCCGGTGTGTAAGGGGCGTGGCCCGGGATTGAGGGGGCGGGGTCGGGGGGTGAGGGGTCGGGACCAGGACGGAGGGGGGGAGACTGGGCCGGGGGGCGTGGCCGGGGGGCGGGAGCAGGGCTGGGGGGCGTGGCCAGTGCCGGGGGCGGGGCCGGGTGTGGGGGCGGGGGCAGCGTCGGGGCGGGGTCAGTATCGGGGGCGGGGCCGGGGGCTGGGGGCCGGGACGCGGGGTCGGGAGGCGGGGTCGGGGCCGGGAGGCGGGGCCGGGGGGCGGGGTCTGGGCCTGGGGGCGGGGTCAGTATCGGGGGCGGGGCCGGGGGCGGGGTCAGTATCGGGGGCGGGGCCGGGGGCGGGGCCGGGGCCGGGGCGGGGGGCGGGGTCAGTATCGGGGGCGGGGCCGGGGGCGGGGTCAGTATCGGGGGCGGGGCGGGGGGCGGGGTCAGTATCGGGGGCGGGGGGCGGGGCCGGGGGCGAGGTCAGTATCGGGGGCGGGGCCGGGGGCGGGGTCAGTATCGGGGGCGGGGCCGGGGGCGGGGTCAGTATCGGGGGCGGGGTCGGGGGGCGGGGCCGGGGGCGGGGTCAGTATCGGGGGCGGGGCGGGGGGCGGGGTCAGTATCGGGGGCGGGGCGGGGGGCTGGGCGGGGGCGGGGTCAGTATCGGGGGCGGGGTCGGGGCGCCACGTCGGCAGCCCCTGAGGTGCAGTTTCCCAGTAGCGATCGAGAAGAGGATCGAGGACTTGGGATCCGGAGCCCAACACAGGTCAGTACAGCACAGCACAGCCTAACACGGGTCAGCACAGCACAGCACAGGTCAGCACAGCCCAGAACAGGTCAGCACAGCACAGGTCAGCACAGCACAGGTCAGCACAGCACAGCACAGGTCAGCACAGCACAGCACAGGTCAGCACAGCACAGCACAGGTCAGCACAGCACAGGTCAGTACAGCACAGCACAGCCTAACACGGGTCAGCACAGCACAGCCCAGAACAGGTCAGTACAGCCCAGCACAGGTCAGCACAGCACAGGTCAGCACAGCACAGCCCAGCACAGCACGGGTCAGCACAGCACAGGTCAGCACAGGTCAGCACAGCACAGGTCAGCACAGGTCAGCACAGCACAGCACGGTCAGCACAGCACAGGTCAGCACAGGTCAGCACAGCACAGGTCAGCACAGCCCAACACAGCACAGGTCAGCACAGCACAGGTCAGCACAACCCAGCACAACACAGCACAGGTCAGCACAGCACAACACAGCACAGGTCAGCAAAGTACAGCCCAGCACAGGACAGCACAGCCCAGCACAGGTCAGCACAGCCCGACACAGCACAGGTCAGCACAGCCCAGCACAGCACAGGTCAGCACAGGTCAGCACAGCCCAACACAGCACAGCCCAGCACCAGTCAGCACAGCCCAGCACAGCCCAATACAGGTCAGCATAGCACAGTCCAACACATGTCAGTACAGCACTACACAGCCCAGCACAGCACAGGTCAGAACAGCACAGCCCAGCACAAGTCAGCACAGCCTAGCCCAGCACAGGACAGGACAGCATAGGATAGCACAACACAGTCCAGCACAGCACAGGTCATCACAGCCCAGCACAGGATAGCCCAGTCCAGCACAGTACAGCACAGCACAGCACAGCTCATGACAGGACAGCACAGCACAGCACAGGACAGGACAGCACAGGACAGCACAGGACAGGACAGGACAGCACAGCCTAACACCGGTCAGCACAGGTCAGCACAGCACAGGTCATCACAGCCCAGCACAGGATAGCCCAGTCCAGCACAGTACAGCACAGCACAGCTCATGACAGGACAGCACAGCACAGGACAGGACAGGACAGGACAGGACAGGACAGGACAGGACAGCACAGGACAGGACAGGACAGCACAGCCTAACACCGGTCAGCACAGGTCAGCACAGCACAGGACAGCACAGCCCAGCACAGCACAGGTCAGCACAGCACAGCCTAACACGGGTCAGCACAGCACAGGTCAGCACAGCACAGGTCAGCACAGCAAAGGTCAGCACAGCACAGCCTAACACGGGTCAGCACAGGTCAGCACAGCACAGGTCAGCAGAGCACAGGTCAGCACAGCCCAGCACAGGTCAGGTCAGCACAGCTCAGCACAGGTCAGGTCAGCACAGGTCAGGTCAGCACAGCACAGGTCAGCTCAGCACAGGTCAGGTCAGCACAGGTCAGGTCAGCACAGCACAGGACAGCACAGGTCAGCACAGCACAGGTCAGCACAGCACAGGTCAGCACAGCACAGGTCAGCACAGCACAGGTCAGCACAGCACAGCCTAACACCGGTCAACACAGCCCAGAACAGGTCAGCACAGCACGGTCAGCATGGCACAGGTCAGCACAGCACGGGTCAGCACAGGTCAGCACAGCACAGGTCAGCACAGCACAGGTCAGCACAGCACAGCCTAACACCGGTCAGCACAGCCCAGAACAGGTCAGCACAGCACGGTCAGCATAGCACAGGTCAGCACAGGTCAGCACAGGTCAGCACAGCACGGGTCAGCACAGCACAGGTCAGCACAGCCCAGCACATGTCAGCACAGCACAGGTCAGCACAGCACAGCACATGTCAGCACAGCATGGGTCAGCACAGCACAGCCCAGCACAGCACGGGTCAGCACAGCACAGGTCAGCACAGCCCAGCACAGCACGGGTCAGCACAGCCCAGCACAGCACGGGTCAGCACAGCCCAGCACAGGTCAGCACAACACAGCACAGGTCAGCACAGCACAGCACAGGTCAGCCCAGCACAACACAGCACAGGTCAGCACAGCCAGCACAGCCCAGCACAGGACAGCACAGCCCAGCACAGGACAGCACAGGACAGCACAGCCCAGCACAGGACAGCACAGCCCAGCACAGGTTAGCACAGCCCAGCACAGGTCAGCACAGCACAGGTCAGCACAGCCCAGCACAGCACGGGTCAGCACAGCACAGGTCAGCACAGGTCAGCACAGCACAGGTCAGCACAGGTCAGCACAGCACAGCACGGTCAGCACAGCACAGGTCAGCACAGCACAGGTCAGCACAGCACAGGTCAGCACAGCACAGGTCAGCACAGCACGGGTCAGCACAGCCCAGCACAGCACGGGTCAGCACAGCACAGGTCAGCACAGCACGGGTCAGCACAGCACAGGTCAGCACAGCCCAGCACAGGTCAGCACAGCACAGGTCAGCACAGCCCAACACAGCACAGGTCAGCACAGCACAGGTCAGCACAACCCAGCACAACACAGCACAGGTCAGCAAAGTACAGCCCAGCACAGGACAGCACAGCCCAGCACAGGACAGCACAGCCCAGCACAGGTCAGCACAGCCCGACACAGCACAGGTCAGCACAGCCCAGCACAGGTCAGCACAGCCCGACACAGCACAGGTCAGCACAGCCCAGCACAGCACAGGTCAGCACAGGTCAGCACAGCCCAACACAGCACAGCCCAGCACCAGTCAGCACAGCCCAGCACAGCCCAATACAGGTCAGCATACCCCAGCACAGCCCAATACAGGTCAGCCCAGCACAAGTCAGCAGAGCCCAACACAGGTCAGCATAGCACAGTCCAACACATGTCAGCACAGCACTACACAGTCCAGCACAGCACAGTCCAGCCCAGCACAGCACAGGTCAGAACAGCACAGCCCAGCACAGCACAGGTCAGAAGAGCACAGCCCAGCACAAGTCAGCACAGCCTAGCCCAGCACAGGACAGGACAGCATAGGATAGCACAACACAGTCCAGCACAGCACAGGTCATCACAGCCCAGCACAGGATAGCCCAGTCCAGCACAGTACAGCACAGCACAGCACAGCTCATGACAGGACAGCACAGGACAGGACAGGACAGGACAGCACAGGACAGGACAGGACAGGACAGGACAGGACAGCACAGCCTAACACCGGTCAGCACAGGTCAGCACAGCACAGGACAGCACAGCCCAGCACAGGTCAGCACAGCACAGGTCAGCACAGCACAGCACAGGTCAGCACAGCACAGGTCAGCACAGCACAGCCTAACACGGGTCAGCACAGCACAGGTCAGCACAGCACAGCACAGGTCAGCACAGCACAGGTCAGCACAGCACAGCCTAACACGGGTCAGCACAGGTCAGCACAGCACAGCACAGCACAGGTCAGCAGAGCACAGGTCAGCACAGCCCAGCACAGGTCAGGTCAGCACAGCTCAGCACAGGTCAGGTCAGCACAGGTCAGGTCAGCACAGCACAGGTCAGCACAGCTCAGCACAGGTCAGGTCAGCACAGGTCAGGTCAGCACAGCACAGGACAGCACAGGTCAGCACAGCACAGGTCAGCACAGCACAGGTCAGCACAGCACAGGTCAGCACAGCACAGGTCAGCACAGCACAGGTCAGCACAGCACAGGTCAGCACAGCACAGGTCAGCACAGCCTAACACCGGTCAGCACAGCCCAGAACAGGTCAGCACAGCACGGTCAGCATAGCACAGGTCAGCACAGCACGGGTCAGCACAGGTCAGCACAGCACAGGTCAGCACAGCACAGGTCAGCACAGCACAGCCTAACACCGGTCAGCACAGCCCAGAACAGGTCAGCACAGCACGGTCAGCATAGCACAGGTCAGCACAGGTCAGCACAGCACGGGTCAGCACAGCACAGGTCAGCACAGCCCAGCACATGTCAGCACAGCACAGGTCAGCACAGCACAGCACATGTCAGCACAGCACGGGTCAGCACAGCACAGCCCAGCACAGCACGGGTCAGCACAGCACAGGTCAGCACAGCCCAGCACAGCACGGGTCAGCACAGCCCAGCACAGCACGGGTCAGCATAGCCCAGCACAGGTCAGCACAACACAGCACAGGTCAGCACAGCACAGCACAGGTCAGCCCAGCACAACACAGCACAGGTCAGCACAGCCAGCACAGCCCAGCACAGGACAGCACAGCCCAGCACAGGACAGCACAGGACACCACAGCCCAGCACAGGACAGCACAGCCCAGCACAGGTTAGCACAGCCCAGCACAGGTCAGCACAGCCCAGCACAGGACAGCCCAGCACAGGTCAGCACAGGTCAGCACAGCACGGTCAGCACAGCACAGGTCAGCACAGCACAGGTCAGCACAGCACAGGTCAGCACAGCACAGGTCAGCACAGCACAGGTCAGCACAGCACAGGTCAGCACAGCACGGTCAGCACAGCACAGGTCAGCACAACACAGCACAGGTCAGCACAGCACAGCACAGGTCAGCACAGCCCAGCACAGCACGGGTCAGCACAGCACAGATCAGCACAGCCCAGCACAGGTCAGCACAGCACGGGTCAGCACAGGTCAGCACAACACAGCACAGGTCAGCACAGCACAGGTCAGCACAGCACAGGTCAGCACAGCCCAACACAGCACAGGTCAGCACAGCACAGGTCAGCACAACCCAGCACAACACAGCACAGGTCAGCACAGCACAGCCCAGCACAGGACAGCACAGCCCAGCACAGGACAGCACAGCCCAGCACAGGTCAGCACAGCCCGACACAGCACAGGTCAGCACAGCCCAGCACAGCACAGGTCAGCACAGCCCAGCACAGCACAGGTCAGCACAGGTCAGCACAGCCCAGCACAGCACAGGTCAGCACAGGTCAGCACAGCCCAGCACAGCACAGGTCAGCACAGGTCAGCACAGCCCAACACAGCACAGCCCAGCACCAGTCAGCACAGCCCAGCACAGCCCAATACAGGTCAGCATACCCCAGCACAGCCCAATACAGGTCAGCCCAGCACAAGTCAGCACAGCCCAACACAGGTCAGCATAGCACAGTCCAACACATGTCAGCACAGCACTACACAGTCCAGCACAGCACAGTCCAGCCCAGCACAGCACAGGTCAGAACAGCACAGCCCAGCACAGCACAGGTCAGAAGAGCACAGCCCAGCACAAGTCAGCACAGCCTAGCCCAGCACAGGACAGGACAGCATAGGATAGCACAACACAGTCCAGCACAGCACAGGTCATCACAGCCCAGCACAGGATAGCCCAGTCCAGCACAGTACAGCACAGCACAGCACATGACAGGACAGCACAGCACAGGACAGGACAGGACAGGACAGCACAGCACAGCACAGGACAGGACAGCACAGCCTAACACCGGTCAGCACAGGTCAGCACAGCACAGGACAGCACAGCCCAGCACACGTCAGCACAGCACAGCCCAGCACAGGACAGCACAGCCCAGCACAGCACAGGTCAGCACAGCACAGCACAGCCTAACACGGGTCAGCACAGGTCAGCACAGCACAGCACAGGTCAGCAGAGCACAGGTCAGCACAGCCCAGCACAGGTCAGGTCAGCACAGCTCAGCACAGGTCAGGTCAGCACAGGTCAGGTCAGCACAGCGCAGGTCAGCACAGCCCAGCACAGGTCAGGTCAGCACAGCACAGGTCAGCACAGCACAGGTCAGCACAGCACAGGTCAGCACAGCACAGGTCAGCACAGCACAGGTCAGCACAGCACAGGTCAGCACAGCACAGCCTAACACCGGTCAGCACAGCCCAGAACAGGTCAGCACAGCACGGTCAGCATAGCACAGGTCAGCACAGGTCAGTACAGGTCAGCACAGCACGGGTCAGCACAGCACAGGTCAGCACAGCCCAGCACATGTCAGCACAGCACAGGTCAGCACAGCACAGCACATGTCAGCACAGCACGGGTCAGCACAGCACAGCCCAGCACAGCACGGGTCAGCACAGCACAGGTCAGCACAGCCCAGCACAGCACGGGTCAGCACAGCCCAGCCCAGCACGGGTCAGCACAGCCCAGCACAGGTCAGCACAACACAGCACAGGTCAGCACAGCACAGCACAGGTCAGCACAGCACAGGTCAACACAGCCCAGCACAGGACAGCACAGCCCAGCACAGGACAGCACAGGACAGCACAGCCCAGCACAGGACAGCACAGGACAGCACAGCCCAGCACAGGACAGCACAGCCCAGCACAGGTTAGCACAGCCCAGCACAGGTCAGCACAGCCCAACACAGCACAGCCCAGCACCAGTCAGCACAGCCCAGCACAGCCCAATACAGGTCAGCATACCCCAGCACAGCCCAATACAGGTCAGCCCAGCACAAGTCAGCACAGCCCAACACAGGTCAGCATAGCACAGTCCAACACATGTCAGCACAGCACTACACAGTCCAGCACAGCACAGTCCAGCCCAGCACAGCACAGGTCAGAACAGCACAGCCCAGCACAGCACAGGTCAGAAGAGCACAGCCCAGCACAAGTCAGCACAGCCTAGCCCAGCACAGGACAGGACAGCATAGGATAGCACAACACAGTCCAGCACAGCACAGGTCATCACAGCCCAGCACAGGATAGCCCAGTCCAGCACAGTACAGCACAGCACAGCTCATGACAGGACAGCACAGCACAGGACAGGACAGGACAGCACAGCACAGCACAGGACAGGACAGCACAGCCTAACACCGGTCAGCACAGGTCAGCACAGCACAGGACAGCACAGCCCAGCACACGTCAGCACAGCACAGCCCAGCACAGGACAGCACAGCCCAGCACAGCACAGGTCAGCACAGCACAGCACAGCCTAACACGGGTCAGCACAGCACAGGTCAGCACAGCACAGCACAGGTCAGCACAGCACAGGTCAGCACAGCACAGCCTAACACGGGTCAGCACAGGTCAGCACAGCACAGCACAGGTCAGCAGAGCACAGGTCAGCACAGCCCAGCACAGGTCAGGTCAGCACAGCACAGGTCAGCACAGCACAGGTCAGCACAGCACAGGTCAGCACAGCACAGGTCAGCACAGCACAGGTCAGCACAGCACAGCACAGGTCAGCAGAGCACAGGTCAGCACAGCCCAGCACAGGTCAGGTCAGCACAGCTCAGCACAAGTCAGGTCAGCACAGGTCAGGTCAGCACAGCACAGGTCAGCACAGCCCAGCACAGGTCAGGTCAGCACAGCACAGGTCAGCACAGCACAGGTCAGCACAGCACAGGTCAGCACAGCACAGGTCAGCACAGCACAGGTCAGCACAGCACAGGTCAGCACAGCACAGGTCAGCACAGCACAGGTCAGCACAGCACAGGTCAGCACAGCACAGCCTAACACCGGTCAGCACAGCCCAGAACAGGTCAGCACAGCACGGTCAGCATAGCACAGGTCAGCACAGGTCAGTACAGGTCAGCACAGCACGGGTCAGCACAGCACAGGTCAGCACAGCCCAGCACATGTCAGCACAGCACAGGTCAGCACAGCACAGCACATGTCAGCACAGCACAGCCCAGCACAGCACGGGTCAGCACAGCACAGGTCAGCACAGCCCAGCACAGCACGGGTCAGCACAGCCCAGCACAGCACGGGTCAGCACAGCCCAGCACAGGTCAGCACAACACAGCACAGGTCAGCACAGCACAGCACAGGTCAGCACAGCACAGGTCAGCACAGCCCAGCACAGGACAGCACAGCCCAGCACAGGACAGCACAGGACAGCACAGCCCAGCACAGGACAGCACAGCCCAGCACAGGTCAGCACAGCCCAGCACAGCACAGGTCAGCACAGCCCAGCAAATGTCAGCACAGCACAGGTCAGCACAGATCAGCACAGCCCAGCACAGGTCAGCACAGCCCGACACAGCACAGGTCAGCACAGCCCAGCACAGCACAGGTCAGCACAGCCCAGCACAGCACAGGTCAGCACAGGTCAGCACAGCCCAACACAGCACAGCCCAGCACCAGTCAGCACAGCCCAGCACAGCCCAATACAGGTCAGCATACCCCAGCACAGCCCAATACAGGTCAGCCCAGCACAAGTCAGCACAGCCCAACACAGGTCAGCATAGCACAGTCCAACACATGTCAGCACAGCACTACACAGTCCAGCACAGCACAGTCCAGCCCAGCACAGCACAGGTCAGAACAGCACAGCCCAGCACAGCACAGGTCAGAAGAGCACAGCCCAGCACAAGTCAGCACAGCCTAGCCCAGCACAGGACAGGACAGCATAGGATAGCACAACACAGTCCAGCACAGCACAGGTCATCACAGCCCAGCACAGGATAGCCCAGTCCAGCACAGGACAGCACAGCACAGGACAGGACAGGACAGGACAGCACAGGACAGCACAACACAGGACAGCACAGGACAGGACAGCACAGAAGCAACAACAACAACAAGATTGCATTTATAGAGCGCCTTTCACGTCAGGAGGACAGGAAGGGGAGGTTGGAGATGGGCCGGTAGCTTGATAGCTGCGACGCACCAAGGGAGGGTTTTTTCAGTGTGGGAGTTTTTAGGGGAATGGGAACAGAGCCAGAGGAGAGGGACAGGTTGACAATGTCTGTGATATGTGGGGCAGGAGGTGGAGCTGGGAGATAAGGAGTGGAGTGGGGATGGGGTCAAGGGAGCAGGTGGTGGGTTTCAGGGATAGGATGAGTTTGGTGACAGAGGGTGGGGAAATGGGTACGAAGGTGTGTAGGGGACGATGGGTAGGAGTCGGAGTGTGGGAGGGAGGGGGTGGGTGGATGTTGAAGGGGCAGTGACCGCGGAGCGGATTCCCTTGATCTTGGATTCAAGGAAACCCAGCATCTCCTCGCAGTGAAGGTTGGAGGAGATGACCTGCGCGGGGTGGCGGGGGGGACGGAGGAGTCGGGATGTAGCCTGGGGTTGTTCTTCGCCTCCAGGATTATCCTGGAGTAGAAGGATGACTTGGCCGAGGCTAGAGTGGAGCGGTAGATTTTGAGGAGGTCCAGACAGATTTGCCGGTGGACCGTTAGGCCAGATTTGACACAGGTGTGTTCAGCGGCCAACAACTGGCTCTTTAGTGAGCGGAGGTGGGTGGTGAACCAGGGGGAGGAGCGGGAGTAGGAGACAGTATGGGAGGACAGGGAAGGACAGCACAGAACAGCAAGGATAGCACAGAACAGGAAGGACAGCACAGGACGGCACAGGACAGGACGGCACAGGACAGCACAGCACAGGACGGCACAGCACAGGACAGCACAGGACGGTACAGGACAGGACGGCACAGCACAGGACGCACAGCACAGGACAGGACGGCACAGCACAGCACAGCACAGGACAGGACAGGAGAGGACAGGACAGCACAGGGTTAAGGTAACAATAGCTGTCTTTGGAATTATAACAATAGTAACTGTCAATTGTGATACCTTTTGCAGACAGAAGCCCTTTGCTGTCTTAGAGAGAGGGACATTCTCTGCAATTTATTAAAAAGTACTGTAGAGTAAACATTAACTTTTCACAAGTGCTGTGTATATGTGTGTATGTGTAAAGCTATATCAAAGGAAGGATTACTGTTGTTACTGTAGTTAAAAAAATAGTTTTTTAAAAAGTAACATTTTCAGCTTTGCTCATCAGATGTCCCACATTCTAGGAGCTTGTTATCAAATTCACCAGCCTTGCCCGCTGTTTGAATGCCACGCAACACTTTGTACTTCCAATCGTAACCATCCTTGCATTTGATACAGTGACCACCACCTGGTCACGTCGTTGAGACATCTCAAAGCGGTTCACTGGACATACTGTAAAGTGGAGTGACTGTATTTTTTGGGCAAAACGCAGCAGCTAATTTGCGCACAGCAGTGTTCCAAAAGTAACCAGGGAGCAAGCAAGTATTTGGGGGATTCATAGGCCAGGACATTGTAAGAAATTTCCTTCTCTTTACTTTGAAGTGTGTTTCGATTATTAAACTGTGCCACCAAAGAGAATATTAATGTGTTACAAGCCCTTAAAATAGCAACACATTTGTGCATAATGCTTTAGCAACACTGTTTATTTAGGTCTGAGGTGATGTTATTTTTGAATTGTTGACCAACATATTGGATAGTGCACGAGATCTTTAACAGGCAGAGGAGACCTCAGTTTAATGTCTCTCATCCGAAGTACAGCACCTCTGGCCGCAGTGCTGGGTTTTGCTGCTCTGGAGTGACACATACTATGAGTTTCAAGTCCTAAAATGGGGTTTGAACAATCCTCTAATTCAGAGACTAGAGGGCTGCCAACTGAGCCAGGCTAACAAGAAAAATCCCATGCTCCATTTACTGGTATGGTTCTGCTTGTGAGTTAGGATGTCTGGTCTATCATCAACAGTTGTTGGAGCATTGCCTGATAACAAGTCCTTGATAAGGGAAGTGTTCTATTCCCCAACAAAAACAACCTTGATGTTGATTAGCTTGAAACCCGAGGTCGTTTGAATGATGGATGCTTGCTGTCTGCTTAGGTAAGGAGTGTTTGATAGTGTGACTTCTCAGTGTTAGATTAACTGGGACCTTGTGCTGACATCTCAGTAGTGTGTCCTTCAGATAAAGGCACGGTTTAGCTGGTGTTTACTTCAGTCTTCAGTCTTCGCCCACAAATATACAGTCAATTCACTTTATAGTGTGTTCTGTGAAGCGCTTTGGGACGTCCTCGCGACGTGAAAAGCGCTATATCAAATGCAAGGATTATTATTATTATTAAAGAGGTATTTATTCCTAGGGCAGCACCCAGCCAATCTGGGGAAGTTTTATCTTTGTCTTTACATGTTGTATTCAATAAATGCCAGGCACAACAGAAGGTTGGGTGAAGGTTAGATTAGTCGCTGGAATCAAGTTTTGGAGGATAGATACATAAAAGGTGATCAAATAGCAGTGAAATATGATGAATAACAGCTGCTTGGACCTTTGGAGGTGTCATGTTCAGGAAGGTAGCTGGTCGATAATCTGTGCAGGATATTTGGTCAGATATAGCCTCAAGATTTGCCTTTGGGAGAATCCTCTGTCTGTTGAGTAGTTTGGGTGGAGAATTAGAGAGGATTCTATGTGGTTTGTGGAAAGAGCTGAATGGGTTGAACCTTTCTTGTTCCAAACTTCTGCTGCTTCCTTTGCAAGTTTCCTTACTCCACAAGCCTATTTACTGCAGTAAGTAGGAACCTTTCTGGGGATAATAATCCCTCAAAAGAAATTGATCACTCACTTCATGGTTGATGGTGGGACATTGCTGTGCGTAATTGGCTGCTGCATTTTGCCCACAAAATAGACACTGTATAATATATTCTGTGAAGCGCTTTGAGATGCCTCAACAATGTGATACCAAATGCAAGGATTATTATTATTATTGTTCCATGACTTTGACCACTGTTCTTGTGGTTTCAGGGTGTGCACAGCACAGACATGAACCGTGGATCATCCCAGCATGACAAAGCACTGGATGTTATCGTCAATGCGCCCACAGAGGGTAAGCGAGGCCACTTGTTATTTGGCTTTCTTTTCCGTTACTCTGGACCACATACCCTTCCAAAACTGAGACCTGAAATCTCACCATTTGGCTATGTTCTCTTAAAATTTAAAGTTGTGAAAACTGTTCATTTGGAAGCCATTTTTAAAAAAATACTGTGAAGAAACACCACTGACAAGAGCAACTTGCGCTTCTCTAGAGCCTTTCACATGTATGTTTGAACATCTTCACTCAGATTGAGTGGGAGACTGAGCTGGGAGAGAGATTGGAGGTGGGAGATGGCTGAAGTTGCAGTAGAAGAGAGAGATTTTAGATGAAAGCAGAAAGAGGGCAAAATGGAAGGATTTGGGATAAGAGTTCCAGAGAGCGACGGCAAAGTGGCTGAAAGTTTGCCCAGTAATGGTGGGGCAGAGTAGGCAGGGGGACATGAAGCAGGCCAACTGTTGGAGTGAAGTGGGTAGTTGGTGGAGGACTGCAGGAGATGGTAGGGTGGGATAAGGTATCTGACGGTAAGAAAACGTGTGCTCTGAAGTTCTGGCTGAGCTTCCAAATTCAGACTGGATTTAAAAAATTTCCACAATTATGTGCAATCTTAAATTTTGAGGCAAAATGGTGCACAAGGTGGATTTGGGATTAATAGCTTCAAATTTAACACATTCCTGTCAGCAAAGTTCCTCGTAAAAGCACTGTAGGGTACCTGTCTCTCTCCCGAGTATCTACCTATCTACCTTGAAATTATTTTTCTTCGTGTCCTCAGGCTGAGCTTGTTAATATGTACCTGCTCTTTGTTTTGTCCTCAGTTCTGGATTCCCCAAAGGATCATCCCCAACCACAGCCAGGAATGGTCTGGAGAGTGACCGGGGGTCTGTACAACGTGACGAGGGGAGCCATTGGGGCCACGGTGGGAGGCGTGGTGTGGCTTGGTGGTAAAAGCCTGGAAATAACCAAGACAGCAGTGACCTCGGTGCCAGCCGTCGGTGTGGGACTGGTCAAAGGCGGTGTGTCAGCCTTGACAGGTGGTGTTTCCACAGTGGGGTCAACGGTGGCCAATAAAGTCCCTTTCACAGCAAAGAAGAAGGACAAGTCTGAGTAATCCATTGTTGTGGAAAGAACATGCGATGGACACTGCATTTAGTGCAGTGCTGGGGGATTGCTGCCTTGCTAGAGATGCCTTCCTTTGAATGAGACGTTAAACCCAAGTCCAGTTTGCCCGTTCAAGTGGACATGAAGCCTTGGTGCTATGTTGGGGGGCAAAAAAAGGGAGTTTCTATAGTAATGTGGTCAACCCTTTTCCTGTTTAATTGTTCATTCACTTCCTGGCTGTTTGTGAGACATTGCTGAGCACAAATTGGCTACCACAGTTCCTTTCAAATCCGCAGTCACCATGCTTAACACTATTTTCTGTGAAGCCATTGAGATATTTGATGTGATTTATTAATATTAAATGCAAGTAATGTTTGGTTTGTTTTGAATTAAGATACAGAAACCTAAATCTTTTAAAACGTCTGAGGTGCAGGTGCATTGCAGAGCAAAGCTGTCACACCAAAGGTTTCTTGCCATCAGCTAAATACCCCCTCATCTCCCATGTGACTCAGGGTCCCCAAAGTCTGATCACTATACTGGCCGACTGTTAACTAGTCTACAAAGACTAGGAATGTTCCGAATGCTCAACAGGGTATTGTATTCATGCCTCAGTAATTCCCTGTCCAAAGATTTTCGGTCCCCATGTTGTTCTTGAACTCCAGGCTTTGAGGATTTAATTTTAGTCCCAAATCAAATTGCTTTGTGTCTCCAGGCTCCTGGGCTTGTGATCCTACCCTTCACCTTTCATTGATTTGTCTTAAGTACAGGGATTCTTCTGTGTGGTCGATCATTGGGACTGAAATGGGATAGAGATGTGTACTCCAGTGTGAGCCATGCAGTGGGTAAACATGCCCACGGAATATCATTGAGCCACACAGAGACCCAACGTTCTGTCCAGTCTTATGGAAGTCTTACAGTCTTACCTCTGAGATCATTGAGTCCTGTAGCTCAGTGGTTAGAGCACTCACATTGCAAGTGAGAGACCTGAGTTCAATTCCAGGCAGAGGGAGAAACCTTGGGCAAGTTTCCTTACTCCACACAGAGCCTAATAATAATCCTCCAAAACCAAAAACAATAATAAATTGGTCATTTTCAATCCACGACTGTTTGTGGGACATTGCTGTGCGCAATTGGCTGCCGCGTTCGCCCACAAATATACAGTCAATTCACTTTACAGTGTGTTCTGTGAAGCGCTTTGGGACGACCTCCCGACGTGAGAAGCGCTATATCAAAGGCAAGGATTATTATTATTTGAACTATAATTTATAATGATGTGCAGCATTATATAAATACAGTGTGAATGTGGAAGCCAGCTCTATTTAAGAACTGTTGAAAATCAGCTTACAAATTATCACTGAATTTAAGAACTTGCCTCATTTCTGCACAATCTTAAATTTTAAGACAAAATGTTTTTACATTCCTAGAAATAGGCGAAAATTCTGGTCCTGAAGGTTGCGGGTTTGAATCCTGGTCTGTGCTGAGTTAGCTGATCTCACCCTGGGTTTGGGCTTTTAATTGCTTTCAGTGCAACTGGGCTGGAGGGAGAAAACTGACTCCTGCTTGTTATCCAGAGATCCTGGCTTGAAAGTGTGAAGACCCCGTGTCTTCAGGAGTTAAAAGAAAATTGCAAACTGCTGATCAAGGCTTGTTTTGCTGCAAGGTAGTGGTTAGAGCACACCCAGGGGTCCTGGGTTTGATTCCTGGGCGGAGCGAGACGTTGGGCAAGTTTCCTTACTCCACACGCCTCTGTTCACCGAGCAGTAAGTAGGAACCCAGGTTGTTAGTTGATTGGCGGATTGTTTTTCCAGGGGTAATAATTACAATTATTCCCCACGGCCCCCCCCTCCCACCGCCCCCACCGCCACGCCCCGGCAGAGCAACCACATAATCACTGGGTGAGCAATAACAAAGAAAAAAGACTGAAACTTTCCGGAACAAAATGGCAATTTATATTATATTATCCAAATCTCCCTGTCCAGTGCCTAGGGACGTCCTCCCTACGCTATACAAATGTAATTTTGTTGTTGAAGACCCACGTTTCCCTGGGACGTCCTCCTGACGTGAAAGGCGCTTTATAAATGGAATCTTGTTGTTGTTGTATCTTGTTGTTGAAACCAGACCAGTTTTGCCTCTGACAGAAATCCAGCTTCAACCTGTGTGTGTGTGTGGAGTGGGAGGAGCGTATTTTGGACTTTGTGTTATCAGGACTGCGGTGGTGCTGCAGGGCCGGAACCTGAATTGTTTCAGAATCCAATATGTGGGGCCAAACAATCAGCAGCAGGTGTCCCGATAAATTTATCTACTTTACTTGGCAGCAAAAGACTGATTTTACTTGATGGGGATAGTCTGAGTGTTTCCAATGAGTCCCGTTGGAGCTGTGTGATCGGTGCTCTGAGTATTATGATGATTATGGCTTACTTTTCAATGTCATGACAATCGGGTGGGTGCAGGTTTAATACGTACTCTGTTCATGCACGATTCTAACTGCGTTGAATGGGAATGTGCCAGTCTTCTTGAGGAAGAATTTGGAGTGGAGATGTGCATTTATGTCTGAGGGGTGTTGAAGGACAGACTAAAGCAATGCTGAAACCCAAATTATAAATTGTAAATGGGGCAAAACCGATTTTAACCTGGTCACCTATCCCAGATAGGGGTAATAATCCCTTCAAAAAAGAAACCTGCCGTGCACAATTGGCTGCCAATTCACTTTACAATATATTCTATGAAGCACTTTTGAGATGTCTTGAAGATGTGATAAGGCGCTGTATCAAATGCAAGGATTATTATATAAACAGTGCGACATTGTTTCCCACGTGTATATCTTAAGCTATGTGTGCTCCTCCACTGAATGTAATAGAAGCATACAAGCTTCTTTAGAGAAGACAGACTGACAACACCTTATTGGTGATGTGATTCTCAGTCGCAGAACGGGAATAAGTTTTGATAAGGGATGAGATTCAACCTCGAGCACCTTCATTGGAGAGTTCCCTCAGCAAAGACATGAGGAGAATTTCTTACTGTTTAACTGTGGCTGTGTTCTGAAATTCATGAAATCCAGGCAATTACAAAGGCCCTTGTACTAGTGTATCATTGCCTCCTTCATCCATTAGTAAATTAGTATGTAATGTAACAGAGTATAATTATCTTAAGTTAATATAATTAGATAATATTCCATTGCTGTGCAATATTTGAATGTAGAAAATTGGCTGGGCAATACACCAAACTCCTCTCTGCCAGTGACCGTTTGCTAAAGATGACTTTGGACAGGCTTTGGTTTGTACAGTGGATCTTGTACAGGTGCAATTTATTCCTAGTTGCGATGTGAACATGAACCATCAAGATGAAAATAAAGCCTACTGAGTTTTAACATGACATAACATGTAGGAGCAGGAGGAGGCCATTTGGCCCTTCGAGCCTCTGCCCCGCCATTCAATCATGGCTGATCTTCTAATCTAACTCCAGCTAATAACCTGACCCTGCCTTATCCCCATATCCCTTAATCGCTTTTGCAATAAGAAATCTATCTATCTCAGTCTTGAATATGTTCAAGGACTGAGCGTCAACAGCCCTTTGGGGCAGTGAGTTCCACACATTCACTGCCCTTTGAGTGAAGAAGTTCTTCCTCAACTCAGTGCGAAAGGGCTGTCCTCTGATTTTCAGGTTGTGACCCCTGGTTTTAGTTTCTCCAACCGGGGGAAACACTCTCCCACTATCTACTCTATCATTGCCCTTTGATGATCTTATAGGTTTCTATAAGATCCCCTCTAATTCTTCTATATTCTAGAGAATATAGGCCCAAATTGTTCAGCCTATCCTCGTAACTCATCCCCTTCATCCCTGGCACTAACCGAGTAAATCTACGCTGCACCCCCTCCAAGGCAAGTACATCCTTCCTTAAATGAGACCAAAACTGCACACAGTATTCCACGTGTGGTCTCACCAGGACCCTATACAGTTGCAGGAAGACTTCCCTACTCTTATACTCTAATCCTTTCATAATGAATGCTAACATACCGTTCGCCTTCCTAACTGCTGCTGCACCTGCACTAACTTTCTGTGATTGGTGTACAAGGACACCCAAGTCCCTCTGGACGCTAACACATTCCAATCTCTCCCACTCTCCTGTTTTTGCTCCCTTGGTGGATGACTTCGCACTTCCCTACATTATACTTCACCTGCCACCTACCTGCCCAATCACCTAACCTATCTATGTCTCACTGCACTTTTTTTAATGTCGTCCTCTGTGTTGACACTTCCTCCTAGTTTTGTGTCATCCGCGAATTTAGATATATTAGCTTCGATGTCCTCATCTACATCGTTGATGTAGATGGTAAATAGCTGAGGCCCAAGGACTGATCCTTGTGGCACTCCACTAGTCACATCCCGCCAATCTGAAAAGGACCCGTTTATCACTACTCTTTGTTTCCTACCCGTTAACCATTCCCCAATCCATGTTAATATGCTCCCCTCAATTCCATGGGCTGAACTGGAGATTACTGCCAAAGAAAAAGCCACGCAAATATTTAGGTTAGGTTTTAATTTAGAAAAGAGCATGGTAATACCCATTTTGTTTCCAATCTTTACTCAATAGTTTGAAAGTTTTGTTTACAAAAATAACATTTCAGTTTGTTCACAAAAATAAATCATCTGCACCACAAAGTTCAATATCTTGTGGGGGCTGTTTGCAGCTTTAGTTGCACAGCGGGACATTGTGGCAAATGGAACATAACTAATTACAGATGAAACAGACAGAACACCTTGCACCATGAATCCAAACACATGTTGGAACTTCACAATCAAAGCAGCATCAATCAGAGTGGGGGAAGGGTGGGGGTGGCACACACAGCAGCTTCCTTTGGCAAACACCATTTCTGTACCCATTTCCTTTAATTAATGTTTGTCTGGAAAGTTCCAGCACATGTACTAAATCGTCCTACATAGTACATTATGTTCAAGTTGTGTTGAATCGATTGATGGTACAAACTGTTCCTCTGTTCAGGTATGTCTGCACTCTCACTCAAAGTGTCCCTGAACCTTTAACTACATAATGGGAACAACAACAACAAAATTCCATTTATAGAGCGCCTTTCACGTCGGGAGAACGTCCCATTGAACCTATGTTTGAGCAAGAGCGCTGGTCTGAAACATGTAGATATTCTAAGATACTGGCATTTCTACGCCTAGGCCAGTAACTTTTTTTTACTTCTCAGATCTTTCCCCCCAAAACCTCATTTTTATTCTGGTTATTGCACCCCATCACCCCAAAATTGCTTCTCTTTTTAAACAAGGTGACATTTACATAACTTACATTGAAAATAAACATGACATTTTTGTAACAAAAACACAACAGGAAATTAAGCAAAGGATATCTGTTGGGACAAACTTGCCCTCATTTAAATCCTTCTAATACACTGACAACAAAAGTGAGGTCTACTTTGCTGAGCTGTTGGTCACTATGCATGACACTGTTATACTCATTGATAAGATTCTATAGTTCTGAACAGTCCTGTAGGACACATGTGCAACTGTTGTTCCCAACAACATTTACATGGTTTTCATTGGTGCTGAACAAATATACAGTCATAAATGGGAACAGATGCTGAGCTGGTCAATGGGCACTGTTCAGTTTTCAAAGGTCTCCCACTGGCTTAGCAAGCATCAAATAACAATTCTGATGAAGTGTCCTCATTCAGATGAAACACCAATTGTTCAAAGGAAGACCAGGTGGAGGCACAACCATAGTCTTCTCCAACTGAAACTCCGGTGAATGGTCTCCAGGGCTCAGGCCACGCTCTAGCAAACAACACCAATTGTCAACAAAATCCTGTCTTTATTGTGTTGGATGTCCTTCACAATTCTGCTTCATGTTGTCAGGCCGGCGGGTCTGGGTGGGGGGAAATGGAGTCCGAGGGGAGAGCTCCATAAAGAGAGGAAACACAGGCAGGGGGAAGAGAGGAGACGGCACTGGCAACTGGGAGAGACTCAAGACCTTCGAAATGTAGCCGTGAACTAAGAGCCGAAGCAACATCCCCACTTGTAACTGTCAACATTTCTCAAAAGCACTTGCATCAGAGATGCACTGTAAAACCTATCATCACTCCTGAGTATCTATGGACTATGTTAATTACAATTCAGTGAAATGCCGACCCATTAATTATTGATAATTTCAAGTCTTTGAAGTAGACAGGAACTGCGATTTTTTTAAAAAGAAGGTATCAATCCTATAGTGTTAATTTCATCTGCGCAGGTGCCGAGCAAGGCAGTCGGGTAGAACTTGTCCATATTCAGGGAACAGAGTTTGTGAATGTTTGGTGACACCACGGTGGGATACTGTAATTATTGGACACCGGGAAAAGACTGGAGGGAACAGGCACGATCTCTGTCAGCAGTGATAATATTGTTTGTGCAGGTGCCCATGCTGAGCAAGGCAGTCGGATAAAAACACTCAGGGGTCAGACTCTGGGACAGGCGCCAGCAATGAGGGTGGTAAACATGAACCAAAGAAGACATACCTACATATTATAGATGCTTAGTTATAAAAAGGTGTGAAAGGTATTCTATAAACACCATTCTTCAGTTGTACTTTGCATGCAGAGTGCAGAACATTGAGCACGTTACTGAAATAAGCAATAGATCAAGATTCCCACATTTTTAGATTGTAAAAAAAAATTAGATAACCTAATAAGGTCATTGTTTTCTGTGGACTGCTCTGGTAATAGATAGCCTCAAGAAGACACAATGTGCAGGTCCTGTGCACTGCCATGGCTCTGAAAGAAAAAGGAAAGGATTACATACTAAGAGTATAGATAGGCAAACACGATCTCTAAATTTAAGGTTGTGCCAATACGATTTAGAGATTTTATTGTGCATCATTTGCTCACTAGAGTACCTGCAGTACATAAAATCTGATTTGACAAAATCTGTCTCAGTCAAAGAGGAGGGTTTTGAGACTCGCCTTGAAGGAGGCAAGGGAGCGAGGCAAAGGGAATGTGGGATGGAGTTCCATAGGGTGGGGGCAGAAGGGCTGAAGGCCTGACCGCCGATGGTACAGTAGGCCTGCTAAGCGGAGAGAGTGGACAGGTTGATACGGGGTCAGCAGGCCACAAAGGTAGGTAGGGGCAAGGCCGTGAAGGGATCTGAAGTTTGACAATTTTGAACTCTATCCTCTGGAGGATAGGGAGCCAGGTGGGGGTGATGGGGTCACGGAGCCTGGTGTGGGAGAGGACACAAGCTGCAGAGTTCTGGATGATCTGCAGCTTGTGGAGGGAAGAGTTGGGAAGGCCGACAAGCACGGAGTTGGCGTAGTCGAGCCTAGATGTGATGAATGGGTGAATGAGGATTTTGTCGGCCTGCGGCGTGAGGCAGTGGCGGAGCCGGGTGATGTTGCGGAGGAAAGCAAAGAGGGTCATGGCACAGATGTGGGGTAGAAAGGCTAGTTGGGGGTCAAATAAGATGCCAAGGTTCCGGACTGGCTCAGTGAGGTGGATGATGATGCTGTCAGTGCCTGAGGTGTGAAGGCACTGACGGGAGCCAATCAGGAGAGCCTCGGTCTTGTGGATATTCGACTGTAGAAAGTTAGCTCTCATTCAGGACTTTGTCTGACAGGCATTTTATCAGGACAGCAGTGGGTCTGGAGTCGAGGGTGGAGGCAGAGAGATAGCGTTTTCTAGGGACCTTAGACACAAAAGAGGTACGATCTGAACCACTCAAGGACAGAACCATGAAAGTTGAGGTGAGAGGAGAGGCAGTGGAGGAGGATAGAGTGGTCAACGGTATCGAAGGTAGCAGAGAGGTCAAGGAGGATGAGAAGGCCTCTGCTTCCTCATCCTCCTCAGGAGCCCTGGTCCCAGATGGACAAAATGTCATTTGTTTTTGAATGATTACTTTGAAAAATCAAGGAGTTTTGCTCAGGAATTTAAATAGATGGAGTGCAATCCACAAGAGTAAGCATCTGTGAAATTAGCAGCTTCTATACAATTCCATGCTCTCTTAATTAAACTGAGGAGTATACCCTGCTTACCCTTTTCATACTCATCTATAATCCTTGTAGTTTCACGGCTGAGGCTATAAGCAATTTTATGCATTTCTATTAATAAAAATAATACTTGCATTTCATATAGCGCATTATAATGTCTTTGAGACATCTCAAAGTGCTTCACAGAATGTATTGTAAAGTGAATTCACTGTATATTTTGTGAGAGAGACGCAGCAACCAATTGTGTCTAGCAGTGTCCCACAAACAGTCGTGGATTGAGTGACCACATTTTTTTTAAAAAAAGGGATTTTTACCCCCAAAAAAGCGATCCGCCAATCTACTAACAACCGGGTTCCTAGTTACTGCTAGGTAAACAGAGCATGTGGTGTTAGAAAACTTGCCTAACTTTTCGCTCTGCCCGGGAATCGAACCCAGCTCCTCTTGCTTGCGAGTCAAGCGCTCTTAACTACTGAACTAAGGGATTCCACTTTTGAATAGAAAATGTATCTTAGAATACATCAGAATATACAGCACAGAAACAGGCTATTCAGCCCAGCTGGTCTATGGTGGTGTATATGCTCCACATGAGCCTCCTCCTGCCCTTCCTCAATTAAGCCTTCAAGCATAACCTTCTATTCCTTTCTCCCTCATGTACCTATCCAGCTTTCCCTTAAATACATCTATGATTTTTGCCTCAACAACTCCTTGTGGCAGTATGTTCCACATTCCCTCTACTCTCTGTGTGAAGAAATTTCTTCTAACTTCCCATTTGATCTATTTCTGACCATTTTATATTGATGGCCCTGGTTTTGGTTTCCCCCACAAGTGGAAGCATCTTCCCTATGTCGACCCTATCCAAACCTTTCATCATTTTAAAGACCTCTATCAGGTCACCCCTTACCCTCCTCTTTTCAAGAGAAAAGAGTCCAACCAGGTTCAGCCTTTCTTGATAGAAATAACCTCTCAATTTTGGGATCATCCTTGAAAAGACGATTCATTGAAACTGAAGGGTTCTTGGTAATCCCAAAGATTGTATCCTGAACAACTGCCAGGCTTACTGATATTCCTGGAAAGTGGAACAGTACTTGACACGTTAAAGAAAATGGGTTTCAAAGATTTTTTCTATAAATCTCATGTAAAAATACCTTTGTTTCTTGGCATTTCTCACTTAAGTAAGCATATAAAATATCAAAGGCACCAGCAAACTCACATCATTATTTTCTCTGCAGACCTTCTTGGCCGACAATTCCACGTCTCCACCAGGAATAGCACCACATTCCAATTCACGTTTACCCATCGTTCCTCTGCAGATACTGTGTGGTTTAGCTACAAATATTGCAGGAGAGAATGAATAGTTACGATGTCTGATCCGAAGGACTGCAGCTCCAATAATGCTTCCTCTGCACTGATTTGGAGTGTCACCTCAACTTGTGACATGGGGTTTGAACCCACAACCTTCTGATGCAGAGGTAAGAATGTACCAACTGAGCCAAATTGACATTATGAAAGTCATTCTCTGCAACTCAAGGTGGTTAGGGAAAGATATGCAACAAAATAACATAACAGATATTTTAAAAGAGTTAATTTTTAAGGGTATAGGAAATGGTCACTGAATGGATTGTACATTTCTATGGATCTGAAGGAACACCTCATCCTTCAAGAGACCAAATGGAATTCAAGCCATCAGCCTTCATCACGGTTACAGGACCATTCCTCTCATTCATCAGGTTCAGTGTTTTTCCCCACAAGAGAAAACATCTAAGCAACGGTCTCAATAGTAGGACTCAAAATGATATTTGTTTGTAAATCTTCACATAAATATTTCAATTGGGATCAAAGGTTGTATCATCAATGAAAATCACTGGTAGTTTTTAAATGCGCTGTTCTCATTTATCCCAGGATCCCATGTGTAGTGTGACTTTTGGAATTACTTGAAGTAGAAATCTTAAGTGTTTCACCATTATTATTATCTCCCTGGGAGTACATCATTCCTCCGTCCCCATTCCCGTTATGGTTTGAAGGCACTGATGCAAGCAGACCTACCAGAAAATGGTATTTCTGCAATTACTAAAAAAAAAAAATTTTTTAACCAGGAAACCACTTCTAACTCAAATATACTGCAATAGGTTTAAAGAATTGTTCAAAAATACATCTACTGAAGTGCTACTAGTTTAAATTTTTTAAAAACTATCTACACAGTATAATAGCATCCTTTAACATTCATAAATCAATAACCATTGGAAATACCACTATCTTATTGAAGCTTTGATTAAATATGCTACCTTTATTTATTGAAAAATAGAATCATGTTCTCACCAAGTCCCCTATAGCGGGACAGTTGTTGGTAAATCTGTTTCATTCTTTCGATGTTGAGTCGACTGGCCTCAGCATGGATCACCATAGGTTTGGGGTAGTGCACACCAATAATGCACTTTGCAGCAATTTGTATTGATTCCGGAGCATTCCAGGGATCATAGATGTACTTTGCAGGAAATCCTCGAAGGATTGGTAAATAACGTCTGCAAACATTAGAAGATGTAAACCCTCACTCAGTCTCAAACAGAAATAACACTCATCTGAGTATATTTACCAAAGCAAATCCAGCAGTGGCAAGTCATTCATCTATTTTGGGAATTTTCTACTGATATACATTCCTCTTGCAGCCATTCCATGGAAAAAACATGTGTACAATATCAACATCCAAAAAATGTCAATAATCCCACCAGTCATTTCAGAACCCTGAATTTCAATCTAGTCTTTGCCCTCCTGCAAAGCCATTGTGTTTTAAAATTTAACAATGAGTAAATTGCGAATATTCTTAAAATCAGTCTTAATTTGGAAGCTGGTTTTCTATCCTTAAAACAACTGGTTTCCAAACTGGTTCTCTGCACGGGGGACGTTTGTGTTTAAAAGGGATAAAATCCTCGATTAAAGTAAAGAATATCAGGTACTGCACTTGCAGTTACAGAGAAATAGAGAAGCAAATAATATTCTCAATTTGCAAAAGCTCAAGACCAGGGCACTCCAAGGACAAAAGCATTTAAATACTTTATTTCCCAATATCTTCTGGAGTTCAGTCACTTTCCAAATACAATTATAACTAGCCCATAATGTTTAAGATTATATGTAGAAATATCCTCATTTAAAGAATTTGTACTGACCCACCAAGCTAAAGTGAGCCCTTGTTCCTAGGATGTCCCCAATTGGCTGACCTCCTGATATTCAGGACAAGCAGAGTGGGACCCTGTGCTTGCTACAGGCAGGAGCAAGAAGGCTGTTTAAATTGAGCAAAGTCCACAGTTCACTTAATATTGCGATGGTTAATCATTGAAAACAATCACCGGAAATTTTTTTTAAAAATGCTATTTATTCCTTCAATATTCCTCAATGTTAAAGAAAATCAGAGAAGTCGCCATCTCCCCTTCAAATCCCGCCTTAAAACCTTTCTCTTCAACCGGTTGCCTTTCCCCTTCCCAATCTCTCTTTCCCTCCCACCAAGTGAGTTCCCAGTCAGTTGTATCAAGTGCTTTGAGAGTTCTCCTGATGTGAAGGGTGCTATATAAATATAAGTGTTGTAGCAGTTGATGATGAGCATCTGTATAATGTTTTAATATTTCAGTAATTTCAACCCATCTCTATTTAAAAAACCGTCAAAGAGACATCACAATAATGGAGCATATTAGTCTGGTTAATATCTTCAAAATTCAAATATTCACTTTGTTTGGACGAAATGAAATTTGTGCGAGGAAGTGCATGAATTGTTTGCATACCACTAGGTTTAACACAGCGTAACAGTTGATAGCAAGTTGGAGGGTCACTATTCAATTCTGTCATTCCTTCACACTACACACACTAGACCTATTTATAAACATACTAAGGGTTATTTCAAAGAATTTCACGTCAACAGGTGTAGCCTGCATTGCAGCACAAGTGATATTACTCAGATTTCAAAACAGTTGAGAAACGAATATATACACCACTCCACTAAACGTTTCAATTCAGGTATGCTAATATTTTTGACTGTCAATGCAAATTTGATTGAAAACAGACACTTACCTAACATAATCTCCATTGGGTCCGTTCGACGACCAAAGCCAACTGGGCAGTAACAATGAAAGAACTGCTGGAAAAAAGAACTACAAGATAGCCACATCCAGCTGTCGGCATTCACACTCCAGTCAGCATCTAAGAGCAGCTCATCAAACACCTGAAAGTGGGAGTAAAAAGAAAGTCACTGAACCTTGGAGTAAACTTCAAAAAAAAAATTAGTTTTCTGATATTTATGCAAATGTCCAAATTTTGAACATACACCAGCATTGATGGGTTTCTATAAACATCATTTAGGTCTTACTCATTCTTCCAAGTACAAATATGTATAATTTCTATCATTCCAAAAGGTGAAATCATCCATGAACAACGTCTCTAAATATTCTGTCAGATGGCCTGCCCCATTGTGCCGAACATGAAAGCTTGTATAAACAAAACCAAAATACTGCAGATGCTGGAAATCTGCCAAAAATAGAAGTCACTGGGAACACTCAGCAGGTCAGGCAGCATCTATGGAGAAAGGTTTCAGAAGCTAGGGAAAAAGCTAAAGAGTAGAACCTCAACGGTGGTGATTTCTGGATTACTCCCAGTGTCTCGTGAGTATCAAAACAGCAGGATCAAACACATGAATGCATGGCTTGAGAAATGGTGCAGAAAGGAGGGCTTCAGATTCCAGTTCTGGGGCAGGTTGGGACCAGTTCTGGGGCAGGAGGGACCTGCACAAGATGGATGGGTTACACCTGAACAGGGCTTAGACCAATGTCCTCAAAGGGACGTTAAGTAATGCTGTGGGGAAGGGTTTAAACTAATTTTGAGGGGGGAAGGAAATCAGGATAAGGCATTAGAGAGGTGAACAACTAACATAGAGAGCTGAAGAGACGAATAGCAATGTAATAAGTAGTAGTCCAGNAAAAAATTAGTCAGGGAGAAATGCAGAACAGACTCAGTCAGTCTTGGAGTACACGTGTGTAAATGCACGGAGTGTGACAAATAATATTGGTGAGCTGTGGCTCAAGTTGCCACATGGTGTTATGATGTAGTGGCAATAACAGAGACTTGGCTCAAACAAGGGCAGGAATAGGAGCTGAATATTCCTGGCCTCAATGTATTCAGGAGGAATAGGGAAGGAAAAAAAGGAGGGGGGGTGGGCGGCAATATTGATTAAAGACACGATTACGGCCCTGGAAAGGGACAATGTGTCCAAAAACAGAATCTATTTGGTTAGAGTTAAGGAGCAGAAAAGGAGCTGTTACTGTTAGGTGTATACTATAGACCAGATAGTGAGAAGGAGATAAGATGAGCAAATCTGCAAGCAAATTTCAGAAAGATGCAAAACCGATAAGAGTAGTAATAATGGGGACCTTAATTATCCTAATAGACTGCCAAAATAACAGTGTAAATGGCAAGGATTCCTGAAATGTGTGCAGAATAACTTTCTGGATCAGAATGTTTCCAGTCCAACGAGGAAGGAAGCAGTGCTGGATTGTGTTCTGGGAAATGAAGTGGAGCAGGTTTCAATAGGAGAGCATCTGGACAACAGTGATCACAACATCATTAGGTTTAAGAGTACTTATGGAAAGGGACAAGGAGCAATTAAAGGTGAAGATACTCAACTGGAAGAGGGCTAATTTCAGTGAGTTAAAAAGGGACCGAGCCAAGGTGGACTGAAAAGAAAGATTGGTAGGTGAAACAGCTAATGAGCAACGGGAAGCCTTCAAGGAGGAGGTAGTTCGGGGACAGACAAATGCATTCCCACAAAGGGGAAAGGTAGGCACCCAAACCTCCCTGGATGAGTAAGGAAATTGGGATTAAAATAAAACAGAAAAAGGAGATTTATGATAGTACAGAGAACTGAAAACGGAAATCAGAGGGACAAAGAGATTGTATGAGAAAAGATTAGCGGGTAATATAAAAGAGAACCCTACAGTGTTTTATAAGCATATAAAGAATAAAAGTTAGTCAAAGGTAGGGTAGGTCCAATTAGGGACCAAAGAGGAAATCTTCTTGTGGAGGTAGAGGACAAGGCTGACATACTAAATGAGTACTTTGCATCTGTCTTCACAAAAGGAGAGGATGCAGCCAATGCCACAGTATCGGAAGAGAGGGTAGACAAATTGGATAAGATAAGAATAAACCGAGAGGAGGTGCTAAAAAGGTTGACGGTGCTCAAGGTAGTTAAGTCACCCGGTTCAGACAGGTTGCATCCTAGGTTACTGAGGGAAGTAAGGGTGGAAATAACGGAGGTTCTGGTCATAATCTTTGAATCCTCCTTGGTTGGTGCCAGAGGACTGGAGGGTTGCAAATGTTACTCTCCTGTACAAAAAGGGGCAGAAGGATAAACCCGGGTACGACAAGCCAGTCAGCCTAACGTCAGTAGTGGGAAAACTTCTAGAGACTATAATCCGGGACAAAATAAATTTTCACTTAGAAAAATATGGGTTAAAAAAGGACAGCCAACGCGGATTTGTTAAAGGCAAATCATGTCTAACAAACCTGAGAGTTTTTTGATGAAGTAACAGAGAGGGTGGATGAAGGTAGTGCAGTTGATGTGGTTTATATGGATTTTCAAAAGGCATTTGATAAAGTGCAACATAATAGATTTGTTAGAAACGGGTTTTGAAGGGACAGTGGCAGCATGGATACAGAACTGGCTGGGAGATAGAAAGCAGAGAGTGCTGGTGAATGGTTGCTTTTTTGACTGGAGGAAAATGGGCAGTGGAGTCCCCCAGGGGTCGGTATCGGGACCACTGCTGTTTTTGATCTATATAAATCTATATATTTGTTCAGTTCTGGGCACCACACTTTAGGAAGGATGTCAAGGCATTGGAGAGGGTGCAAAGGAGATTTACCAGGACGGTACCAGGAACTTCAGTTATCAGGAGAGGCTAGAGAAGTGAGGATTATTCTCCTTGGAACAGAGAAGTTTAAGAGGAGACTTAATAGAAGTTTTCAAAATTATGAGAAGATTCGGTGAACAAGGAGAAACTATTCCCACTGGTGGGAGGGTCGGTAACCCGAGGACAGCGATTTAAAATAGTTGTTAAAAGAAACAGAAGGGAGGTGAGGAGAAATGTTTTCACACAGCGAGTTTTTGGGATCTGGAATGCATTGCCTGAAAGGCTGGTGGAAGCTGATTCGATAACAACTTTTAAGAGAGAAGCAGATAATTATTTGGGGAGGACAAGTTTGCAGGACTATGGGAAGAGAGTGGGAGAGTGGGATTGAATTGGACAGCTCTTTTCAAAGAGCCGGCACCGATACGATGGGCCGAATGCTCTCCTTCTATGATTCCATGAGAGTTATCTTTATGATCATAAGAGATTTACCTTAAAAAGTCTGGGAAAGACATCAGCCGGCTGCCCACGGATCACAAACAGCCGAGAGTTCAGCTTCCGAAGGCTGGTATCTAGACATTGCAGCAAGAATCTAAACAGAAATATTTAACAGATTTGATTTTTTTTATTACACACCAGAAACAGAAAATCAAAGTGGTCATATTTGTAAAATCTCAGTTTCACACAATTATTTTTAACCACAAACTACTCATTTGTTGACTAGTGTGTGTCATTATGCGTATTCACTATTAATAGGAAATCTAAAATTGAGTTTCCTTACTCCACATGCCTCTGTTTACCTTGCAGGAAGTAGGAACCCGGTTGTTAAACGATTGGTAATAAACCCTTCAAAAAAAATCACTCAATCCACGACTTTTTGTGGTACATTGCTGTGCGCAATTGACTGCTGCACTTCACCCACAAAGTATACGGTCAATTCACTTCACAGCATATTCTGTGAATCGCTTTGAGACGTCTTGAAGACATGATAAGGTGCTATATCAAATGCAAGGATTATGGGGAAAGGATAGAATTTAACAACAATAATGTTATTTCATATAATGGTACTTGTAACTAGCACACCTTAAGAAGATTCACCTTGCAGTGCACCTTAAAGTTAATTTACCCAAAACAGAAATAAGACATTCATCATATAGGATGAAAAGGTAATGCCTGGTATACTCAATGTAAAGTTCCCTCCTTAACATTGCAACTTTAAACCAACCTCAGCCAAGCACTCACTCCTCCACCACCACAGTGTGAATGTTCCCTCTAACACAATGCAAATTTTCATTCTCAGAGCAACCAGCCTCTTGCGTACAACTGGCAATTAGTGGCGTCTTGTCCAACAGGTTTGAGGCTGAGACTGTCCAAACTCAACCAGCAGAGGGAGAATCTCTGCAAATGAGATTTGGATTTCACATTTACTTCTCCGAAAGCAAGCCTGTATTTACAAGACAAGAATTATGCATTTTTGAGCAAATTAAATAACTCAATTAATAAAGATGGAAATGTATTCAAATTAGAATACACAGCACAGAAACAGGACATTCGGCGGACCTGGTCTATGCCGGTGTTTATGCTCCACATGAGCTTCCTCCTGCCCTTCCTCAATTAAGCCTTCAAGCATAACCTTCTATTCCTTTCTCCCTCAAGTACCTATCTAGCTTTCCCTTAAATACATTTATGCTATTTAGTTACATTTGAGGTGTGGAAATTTAATCTAGATTAGACAAATCCTATGATCAATTTGATTTTAGTAGGAAATGTATACAGGCTTGACTGTGCCAACTCTTCCCTCCACAAGCTGCAAATTATTCAGAACTCTGCACCTTGTGTCCTCTCCCGCACCAGGCTCCACAAACCAATCACTCCCATCCTTCCCCTCCCACAATGCTGAAGACAGATGTCAAATAGCTGATGATGGAAACTCTGAGGCTTGGGGCAACAGATGTTGGGAGACATTACCTGAGGTCGCAAACATACATCACGAGCGGTGGTGTCTGAAATACAATTCTTAAGTTACGTAACTATGTAAATCTGGGTTAGTGAGTCAGAGCACTTTATATCATGCGTATTTGTTTGGCAACAAAATGTCAGAATCAAGCCCTCCTCTGCGACGGTCTCAGTAGTCCAGCTCCTGCACCAGGCAGGACCGCAGTACTGCTGTTGGCAGGCTGGTTCATCAGCAGGACTTGGAAGTCTTTGCCCTTCTTTAGATCACACCTAATGATTTTCCTCTTCAACCATGCCTCCAGTCATCGCCTCTTTCTCCCTGGCTCAGTGTTAAACTATGCCATTGCTAACCACTCTGAGACACTACCCTACGTGAAGGGTGCTGTAGAAATTCAAGTTGTTGTCATAAAATTGCTTTTGGTATCCAAAAATAGCTGTTTGTGCTGGAACGTAAATGCTCCAGCCAAAATAGAATCCTTTACTATTGGACAAAATTAATTTTAAAACCAAAACCATCAACTAGTGCTTCTTTACCGCATGAAAACAATATTTTTGCACATGCAAACATTCAGGATTTAAACTGAATTACAGTATCTTGCTGAGAAACAGCAATCCTCGATCGCTTAATCAAAGTTGAAGAGACTTAAACTAGGTCATTACCATGACTACAGTACACATTATATAAAGTGCTTCTTCTGACTCACTGCCCTAGATTAACAAAATTAGGTAACTTGGACACGTACAACCATTGCTTTAGAAACAGCAGCAATCCTTGTTTATGAAACTACACTACAAAGGTTTCATGTGTCACTCACCTGAGCTTTTTGTTATCAATTGTCCTCTTGTCTGAAAGGTATAATTCAACAAAAGTATTTGGTTTTCCTGTTCTTTACCAATGTGCTCATTCTTCATATGTCAGAGAAAATATAAGGTATAAATTGCTATTCCAGGCAATTTTGAATTTAAAAAAAACTGACAAATCCAGAAATCTTTAATCATCACTGCATTAATAATAATAATCCTTGCATTTGAAATAGCACTTTTTACGTTGGGAGGACGTCCCAAAGCGCTTCACACAATATGCTGTAAAGTGAGTTGACTGTATATTTGTGGGCGAACGCGGCAGCCAATTGCGCACAACAATGTCCCACAAACAGTCGTAGATTGAAAAGGACCAATTTATTATTGTTTTTGATTTTTTGAAGGGATTATTATTAGGCTCTGTGTGGAGTAAGGAAACTTGCCCAAGGTTTCGCCCTCTGCCTGGAATTGAACTCAGGTCTCTCACTTGCAAAGCGAGTGCTCTAACCACTGAGCTACAGGACTCCACATTAACCTGCAAGAGAATTATGTCCTGTAGCTGCTGAACGCACCTGTGTCAAACCTGGCCTAACGGTCCACCGACAAATCTGGCTGGACCTCCTCAAAATTTACCGCTCCACTCTAGTCTCGGCCAAGTCGTCCTTCTATTCCAGGATAATCCTGGAGGCGAAGAACAACCCCAGGCTACTGTTTTCCACCACAACCCGACTCCTCCGTCCCCCCCGCCACCCCGCGCAGGTCATCTCCTCCAACCTTCACTGCGAGGAGATGCTGGATTTCCTTGAATCCAAGATCAAGGGAATTCGCTCCGCGGTCACTTCCCCTCCAACATCCACCAACCCCCACCCCTTCCCTCCCACACTCCGACTGCTACCCATCCTCCCCTACTCACTTTTGTACCCGTTTCCCCACCCTCTGTCACCAAACTCATCCTATCCCTAAAACCAACCACCTGCTCCCTTGACCCCATCCCCACTCCACTCCTTATCTCCCAGCTCCACTTTCTTGCCCCACATATCACCGACATCATCAACCTGTCCCTCTCCTCTGGCTCTGTCCCCATTCCCTTAAAAACTGCCACCATCACGCCCACCCTGAAAAAACCCTCCCTTGATGCGTCGCAGCTATCAAGCTACCGGCCCATCTCCAACCTCCCCTTTCTCTCCAAGGTCCTGGAAAGAGTTGTCGCCTCCCAACTGCGCTCTTTCCTTTCCACCCATTCTCTTTTCGAACCCCTTCAGTCAGGTTTCCGTGCTGCCCATAGCACAGAAACTGCCCTGGTCAAGGTCACCAATGATATCCTGACCATCTGTGACCAGGGCTCCCTCTGCCTCCTCGTCCTCCTCGACCTATCGGCAGCATTCGATACGGTCGACCACGCTATCCTACTCCACCGCTTGTCCTCCCACCTCAACCTTCAAGGCACTGTCCTTGAGTGGTTTAGGTCGTACCTTTCTCACCGTCTTCACTTTGTCTCGACGAATGGCTTCTCCTCCACCCCCCGCACTGTCTCATGTGGTGTCCCTCAGGGCTCTGTCCTCGGTCCCCTCCTCTTCACCCTCTATATGCTCCCCCTCGGTGACATCATCCTCAGACATGGAGTTAACTTCCACATGTATGCGGATGACACCCAACTCTACCTTTCCTCCTCTACTCTCAACTCCACGACCACCGATGTCCTGACAGCTGCCTGTCCGACATCGAGTCCTGGACGAGAGACAACTTTCTTCAGCTCAACGTGTGAAAAACCGAGGCCCTCCTGATTGGCTCACGTCAGCGCCTCCGCACCTCAGGCGCTGACACCATCAGCATCCAAGGCTGCACTCTCCACCTCTCAAAGCCATCAGGAACCTCGGCGTTTTGTTCGACCCTGAGCTGTCCTTTCTCCCTCACATCCGCACCACAACTGGCACCGCCTTCCATCACCTCCGGAACATCGCCAGACTACGGCACTACCTCACCCCTCACGCTGCTGAAACCCTGGTTCACGCCTTTGTCACCTCAAGGCTGGACTATGGGAACTCTCTCCTCGCCGGCCTTCCCGCCCCTCCCTCCACAAGCTGCAGGTCATTCAGAACTCTGCAGCTCGTGTACTGTCCCGCACCAGGCTTCGCGCCCACATCACTCCCACCCTCGCTCGCCTCCACTGGCTCCCCATCCCCCAGAGGATTGATTTCAAGATCCTCATCCTCACCTACAAGGCCATTCACGGCCTTGCTCCCTCCTACCTCTCCAACCTACTATCCCCCTACCTACCTGCCCGTACCCTCCGTTCCTCTGGCTCCGGTCTGCTCCACGTCCCCCGTCCCAATCGCCCTACCATCGGTGGTCGGGCCTTCAGCCTCTCAGCCCCCAGGCTCTGGAACTCTATCCCCAGTGCCTTCGCCGCTTCCTCCCTTTCCTCCTTCAAGGCCGGTCTCAAAACCTTTCTCTTTGACCGAGCCTTCAGCTCTCCTCTCGACTCTCTTCCCCCTCCTCGCTCCCTCCCTTCCCTCCCCTCACCCTGACCATTTCCCCCCTCCTCGCTCCCTCCCTTCCCTCCCCTCACCCTGACCATCTCCCCCCTCCTCGCTCCCTCCCTTCCCTCCCCTCACCCTGACCATTTCCCGCCTCCTCGTCCCTCCCTTCCTTTCCCTCCCCGACCATTTCCCCCCTCCTCACTCCCTCCCTTCCCTCACCCTGACCATTTCCCCCCTCCTCGCTCCCTCCCTTCCCTTCCCCTGACCATTTCCCCCTCCTCGCTCGCTCCCTCCCTTCCCTCCCCTCACCCTGACCATCTCCCCCCTCCTCGCTCCCTCCCTTCCCTCCCCTCACCCTGACCATTTCCCCCCTCCTCGTCCCTCCCTTCCCTTCCCTCACCCTGACCATTTCCCCCCTCCTCGCTCCCTCCCTCCCCTCACCCTGACCATTTCCCCCTCCTCGCTCCCTCCCTCCCCTCACCCTGACCATTTCCCCCCTCCTCGCTCCCTCCCTCCCCTCACCCTGACCATTTCCCCCCTCCTCGCTCCCTCCCTCCCCTCACCCTGACCATTTCCCCCTGCTCGGGACCTGACCCAACTGTACAGCGCCTTGGGACGTCCTCCTGACGTGAAAGGCGCTTTATAAATGTAATCTTGTTGTTGTTGTTCAGATCAACACGGATTATTCTAATAATGTTATGATAAATCAAACTCCAGACAAATGTTCTCAGCTCCCTCAGCTCAGTTCTTGTATGTATAGAAAGCTTTAAAAGTGAGGTGGTGCTAGAATCCGAAGGTATGGGTCTTCAATTGTTCAAATGTCACAATGCAAAATAATGAGTCACATTTGATACAGTGGCTTTCACATTAAGAGATCTCTCAAAAAAACTTCACAGGATTTACTGTAAAGCGATGTGACTTTTTTTGTTGGCAATTGTGGTAGTCAATTTGCACACGGCAATGTCCCACAAACAACCATGAAGTGAATGATCAATCTGGTTTGGAGGATTGTTAACCCGGACACCAGGAGAAACTTGTAAATAATCCATATTGTTTGCAGGTTATCTAATAAGAACCATTAAAGTTGTTTTTCACACTCTATAATTAAATATTATAGGCTGAAGTTCAATAGAAAAATACAATTGCCTATTTTCTAACTCCTCAACATAACCACTAAAAACGGGGTCAGACTCCGACAACGTTAAGCGCTCCGGGACGCTACCCAGCATGAAGGGCATATATAAATGCAAGTTGCTGTAATCAAATTTTAAATGGGATTAGTATCTCTTCCAACACACCTGGAATGATAACTATAGTATTGTATAAGAGTCTAGAAGGTCTGAAAGGCAGGGAGAGAGTTCCTATTCAAAATTCTAAAGATATATCTGTGCTTGCAATAATTGTCAAATACAACTTGAAACCATGACCGATTTTTCCACTTTCATGTGCTAACTGATATTTTCTCAATTTCCAGGCATTCAGGATTTTTCAATCCATGGGAAACTGAAGTACTGTAGTTTTTGTAACCAGATGAAACTCAAATTACTTTGTAATCGTGCTTCTGAGTCACTTGAAAATCCAGTACCTTGAGACATCCTCCCAACGTGAAAGGCACTATATACACATGTAATTTTGTATTGTGTATTCTCTGGCAGTTCAGACAGGGACTCATTTAAAACAACAGCAAATTGGATTTATATAGAGCACCTTTCACAGCAGAAGGGTGGCCAGCAGCTTGATAAGGGGATGTGTGTGTGGTGGGGGGGAGGCAGTTGGTAGGGCGAGTATTAATAATATTAATAGTCCTTGCATTTGATATAGCGCCTGATAGGGTCTTCTTCGACCAGACCGACCTTGTGACAGACTGACAGACTACATTGCATCCAATCGCCTTTGAGCAGCTGTGCGGTTTGCTCAAGAGAATAAGTGGTTGGATACCCACCNGGGACCCGCACACACACACACACACACAGCAGCCGATCGCACCTACTGTCACATACCTCACCGCGAGCCGCGGAGATTATTGTACAACTGACAACCAATCAGTCGGCAATGATACTTCACTCTCTTCCCCTCCTCCTCCTCACCCCGTTACCCGATAGCTTTCCGTTACCGCCATCGGTTGACACCAACGTTGGAGGCACCGGCGAACCAAGGGTCGAGGATGTAAACGCCGCGGCCGCTGCTGGCTCCCCGCACGGCTCCTGTCAGAGCGGGCTGTCGTGCAGCCGGAGCCCCTTTGCGGAACCAATAGATCCGAGAGAGTCCCCATTGCGAGTCTGACGGGCACACGGTTCACCTCAGAGAAGACACGGGATTGTGAGGTGCGCGGCCGCTCACTCGCACGCGGTGTTGAAAGAGGCGGCTCCTACACATGCGCAGAGAGGCGGCTCCCGCTCCGACCGTCAGGGATTCGATCAGCTCCAACGGCCGCCGCCTCCGCGCGCTCCCATTGGCCAGCGCCTAGCAACCAGCACGGGCCGCGCGCCGCTCACGTGCTTTCCTCGCTCCTAATTGGTCGATCGAATGCCGGCGGGTCACGTGGAGCGAAGCCATACCGGGCGCCAGTCTGTCCCCTCACGATGCTTGAGGCGGGGAGCAGGTGCTGGACGTCCACACTCAGACAGAGGCTCTCCTGCTTGGCTCCCGTGAGGGACTTCTCACCTCAAAGTGTTGGCTGCAGTAACCTGCATGAATGCGCCCTCACCTGGTAGGGCCCGTGCAGAACCTCTGTGTGCTTTTTGACTCTGCCCTTCAAACAGCACCTCTCAGCCTTCCACCATCTGTGCGCGCTCCGGCATAGCCTACTCAGGGGGCGCCCACCGGGAGCCCACCAGCGCACCCAAAACTGACTGAAGTAAAGGTGCAGAAGGACGCTCGAGATGTAACCAAAGAGCGCCCCCAAAATGTATGTACGGTAAACACGTGCGGGTACGGTGCACATTGGGGCGCTTTCCAAAGTGGTAAGTTGGTGGCAACAGTGGTGGTGTAGACCGGGGCCACTCCTGACTGCTTTAAAGGGAGCGTCCAAAAACACGTGTGCACAACCTGTGCGCGGTGAGGAATCTACCGTAAACAACCGAATGTCTTCTTGTTTCGGGAGAAAGGAAAAAATTGTAACAGGAGATGTTGTACGTTGTGTTTGTTTCGGATTTGTGTTGTACCAAATATTACATTCATAAATAAATATATATTTTCCAAAAAAAAAGCTTTCCACCACCTGTAAAGCATTGCCCGCCTTCACCACGACTTCTCCCCTCTGGCATTCATGATGTGTGGATGAGGGTATTTTTTGTATTGTATTAATCCCATCAAAACCAAACTGACAATTCTATGCATTCCGACTACACGTGGAAATCCGAGAGAGATTGTTGGAATGCGCAGTCTATTGTAACTGACTGATATGTCGGTTTGTCGTGTACTGTTAAGGATTCTCTTCAGATGGTAGGAAGTTGGTAAAGCAAAAGTCTTTATTAAAATTGGCACAATCAGCTGTATTGTAACATTACAATAATTTAAGCAAATGACAGAATTGAGATCATATTACTCGATCCCAGCTTCCGGACAGCAGAGGTTGCAACTCAATCAGTTGTTCTTCTCCGATCCTCTGCCATGAGTACACAATACCACTTCTTTTTATAACGGTAACTTTGTCAGTCAGAAACGTGCACAAACGGTGTTGATTGCAAATTCAGTAACAGGCTCAAATGTGATATGTCACCTTGTGACACACATTTGTTTAAAGAACTAACTTCAACTGTGTCAAGACGTTTGCCATATAAAAGGTTGTTTCTGCACAGCAGCGCTCAAAGCTGGTGCTGCTCATCCTGTCCTTTGATCTGGGGTTTTTATCACTTCCTCAATCTTGCAGTTATAACCATCAGTTTGATCCGCTTCTCCACAGAGCACCATATCTTGCTTTCATCTACCTTAAAAGCAACTCCATACAAGCATGTTCCTGACTCATCAGTTGCTCACTTTCATTCTGGCTTTCAAGTCCCTCAATTTCTTTCAATATTACTACTAATACCTTATTTACATAACCCCATCATCATCACATTTAAGCAATTATTATCAACTGTGAGTTACTTTGATTTGCAAGGTTATTTCACAATAATACTTATTTGATAACCCTGCACTATAAAAGATTAGAATATTGTCACTGAGTGTGTGGCTGCTGTAATTTTTTTAAACAAGCACAGATGATTTGTGAAATGTGCAGGGAAACTTTCTGGATCAGTATGTTTTCAGCCCAACAAGGAAGGAAGCAGTGCTGGATTTCATTCTGGGGAATGAAGTGGGACAAGTGGAGCAACAACCGATAACAGCAAGATTACATTTGTATAGCGCCTTTCACGTCGGGAGGACGTCCCAAGGCACTGGACAGTGTACAGCATTTCAGACCCGAGCTGGGGTCAGGATGAGAGAAGGGAGGGGAGGGGAACGGGGGGTGGCCAATGGCATGGTCGAAGAGGAGGGTTTTGAGGAGGTCACAGAGGTAGGATGGGGCGAGGCCATGGAAGGCTTTGTAGGTGAGGACCAGGATCTTGAACTGGATCCTCTGTAGGATAGAGAGCCAATGGAGCCAGGTGAGAATGGGGGAGATGCATATATAAATAAATAGGAGCAGGTTTCAGTGGGAGAGCATCTAGATAAAAGTGATCACAACAGCATTAGATTTAGAGTACTTATGGAGAGAGGAACAATCAAAGGTGAAGATACTCAACTGGAAGAAAGCTAATTTCAGTCAATTGAAAAAAGGATCTAACCAAAGTGGACTGGAAAGAAAGATTGCTAGCTAAAATGGCTAATGAGCAAAGGGAAGCCTTCGAAGTAGAGAGAGTTCGATGACAGAACAAATACATTCCCACGAAGGGAAAGATAGGGTATCCAAAGCTCCCTGAATGGCTAAGGGATTAAAATAAAATGGAAAAGGGAGGTTTATGATAAATGTGAGGTCCAAAATACAGAAGATAATCAAACAGAATACAGAAAGTACAGAGGAGAACTGAAAAATGAAATAAGAGGGGCAAAGAGATTATGTGAAAAAAGATTAGCGGGTAACATAAAATACCCGAAAGTATTTTATAAGCATATAAATATAAAGAATAAAAGGTTAGTCAAAGGTAGAGTGGGGTCGATTAGGGAAATCTTCTTATGGAGGCAGAGGACTTACTGAATGAGTAATTGCATCTGTCTTCTCAAAAGTAGAGGATGCAGCCAATGCCACCATATCAGAGAAGAAGGTAGAGAAATTGGATAAGATAAGAATAAACAGAGAAGAGCTACTAAAAAGGTTGACGGTGCTCAAGGTAGATAAGGCACCTGGTCCGGACGGGATACATCCTAGGTTACTGAGGGAAGTAAGCTCTGGGCACAATCTTTCAATCCTCCTTGGACACTGGTGGTGGTCGAGGACTGGAGGGTTGCAAATGTTACCTCCCTGTACAAAAAGGTGCAAAAGGATAAACCTAGGCCAGTCAGCCTAATGTCATTCGTGGGGAAATTTCTAGAGACTATAATCTGGGACAAAATAAATTTTCACTTAGAAAAATATGGGTTAATAAAGGACAGCCAACATAGATTTGTTGAAGGCAAATCATGTCTAACAAGCCTGATAGAATTTTTTAATGAAGTAACGGAGAGGGTCGATGAAGGTAGTTTATATGGATTTTCAAAAGGCTCTTGATAAAGTGCCTCATAATAGACTTGTTAGAAACGGGTTTTGAAGGGAAAGTGGCAGCATGGATACGGAACTGACTAGGAGATAGAAAGCAGAGAGTGTGGTGAACTACCCTTTTATTCTTTATACTTTATATGCTTATAAAATACTTTCGGGTATTTTATGGAGGGAAGAGGGCAGTGGTTTCCCCCAGGGGTTGGTATTAGGATCACTGCTCTTTTTAATCTATGTAAATGATCTGAACTTGGGTATAGTGAGAACAATTTCCAACTTTACAGATGATACAAAGCTACAAAAAGTAGTAAACAGTGAGGATGATAGTAGCAGACTGCAAGAGGAATAAACAGATTAGTGAAATGGGCAGACACATTAATGCGGAGAAATGCAAAGTTGGGAGGAAGAATGAGAAGAGGCAATATAAGCTGTATGGTACAATCTTGAAGGTAGTGCAGGAACAGAGAGACCTAGTAGCAAATCTTTGGAGGTGGTAGGACAGGTAGATAAAGCTGTTGAAAAAGCATACAAGATGCTAGGCTTTATAAATAGGGGCAAAGAGTACAAAATTAAGGAGGTTATGATGAACCTTTATAAAACTCTGAAAACAAAAATAGAAGTCGCTGGGAACACTCAGCAGGTCAGGCAGAATCTATGGAGAAAGGAAATTGGATTAATGTTTTGGGTCCACGACCGTTCATTAGAACTGGGGCATGTTGGGAGGGAAAGGCTTTTAAGGGCTAACAGAGAGGGGGGAGGCAGGGCAAGGAAGACAAGGGAGAAAATGGGGTAGAGGACAGGGGATGAGGGGTTAAAGAGGTGTTAATGATGCAGAATAAAGGATGGGGGGGGTAGAACTTCTTCCCCTTTATAAAACACTGGTTAGGCCTCAGCGAGAGACTGTGTTCAGTTCTGGGCCCCACACTTTAGGAAGAATGTCAAGGCATTGGAGAGGGAGCAAAGGAGATTGACCAGGATGGTACCAGGAATGAGGGACTTCAGTGATCAGGAGAGGTAGAGAAGCGAGGATTATTCTCCTTGGAGCAGAGAAGGTTAAGGGGAGATTTAATAGAGGTGTTCAAATTTATGAGGGGATTCAATAGGGTGAATGGGGAAAAACAGTTTCTACAGGCGGATGGGTCGACAACCAGAGGAGATAGAATTAAAATAGTTGCTAAAAGAACCAGAGGGAAAATGAGGAAAATTTGTTTCACACAGCAAGATGTTCAGATCTGGAATGCATTGCCTGAAAGGATGATGGAAGTCGATTCGATAACAACTTTCAAGAGAGTAGACAGATATTTGGGGAGGACAAATTTGCAGGGTTATGGGGAGAGCGCGGAGGAGTGGCATTAATTTGGACAGTTCTTTTAAAGAGCCGACATGGCCTCCTTCTGTGCTGTATAATTCTATGATTCTACAATTTCTTATTCATTGGTGTGGGACTGTGACAAGAATTTATGAAGCGTCTCTGTGGAGGAGGCATAGACAACAGCACTATAGAAACATATGTGAAACGTTCATCCAGAGCAGACTGCGTATGAACTCATTGAATATTTTTTTCAGCTCTAAAACTGACTATTATTCAACATATGGCAATTCTGTTCTCCTCCAAACCAACATTGGTTGAAATGCAAAACTCGGCACAGTCTAATTCAGAGATTTTTCACCTAAAGTTGTTAAATCATTGATTAACATTAGAACTGAGAAAATAATCATAGATGTGCCTTTATCCATTAGGAGAATGCTTAAATTCATGTCCTTGTCAATGCAACAGTGGGGGAATGTTTTTTGCATACATTACTTACAGTGGTAAGTCTGTTGATCTACTATACTGCACTTTGTGTGGGAGTTTTACTGATTCTGTTAAGTTGTTCAGAGCGGCTATTTTATATTTTCTTTTGCCTCATTATAATTGGTCATCTGTACCACTCATCATATGATCCAAGGTTGTTTGTGCCCTTTGTCAAACATTTTGTATTATTTGTCTCTGCTGCTCCAATGATGGCTTATTCAGATGTGCAAATATTGAACAAATTAGGATTTGCTTTATTGGTGTTCATTTTCCCTTTTTTAGCAAGAATGCTGGGAAAAGATGTTACGAGGCAAGACCATCTCAGCATCTATGAAACAAGTGAAAAGGCCCATTCAAGTACAATTTTGAATTTTGACTACAATTAGTCCAAATGATTGTTTTCCTGTAGGAATGGCTTCAATTTAGATTTTGAGTCGCCAAGGGCAATTTTAGAATAGATACCAGCAAGTTTTCTTTACTCAAAGGGTAATTTGTGGAGTGTGGAGTCCTGTAGCTCAGTGGTTAGAGCACTCGCTTTGCAAGTGAGAGACCTGAGTTCAATTCCAGGCAGAGGGCGAAACCTTGGGCAAGTTTCCTTACTCCACACAGAGCCTAATAATAATCCCTCCAAAACCAAAACCAATAATAAATTGGTCATTTTCAATCCACGACTGCTTGTGGGACATTGCTGTGCGCAATTGGCTGCCGCGTTCGCCCACAGATATACAGTCAATTCACTTTACAGTGTGTTCTGTGAAGCGCTTTGGGACGTCCTCCCGACGTGAAAAGCGCTATATCAAATGCAAGGATTATTATTATTATCATTATTAACAATTGAAACGGGTTGGCAGGAAAGGTTGTTGAGACCAGGAGGATGGACTCATTTAAAATTTATTGTTGTCCTGAATTTAAGGACAATGCAAAAGGAAGGTATTTGAATAATTATAATTTCTTGCGTCATATAATGATGCCTGTATCCCCATCGTTACACACCGGCAAATTCAAAAAAAATTTAATATAACATTGCCTCTCTTTATCCATCAGAGCCTCTGTCTGTCCCTGTCAGTGAGTGACGGGGGCACCATCTGTGGGAAATTAAATTAATTATCCTGATGGGGACACTGGCATCATTACAGGAAATGCAACATCAAATGTAAGCCAAACTAATTTGGACCTGCTGTCTCTAAGCAACAAGGATGATCAATGTGCCAGAAACAAATGTGCAGACACATTATCCATTTGTTGCACAAAGCTTACTTGCCTATTTATTCCCTAAAGTGACATCCAGCACAAATCAAGTAATTTGTAGCCCTTCTCCAGATCTCACTGCTTATCCAGTACAGAATAAAATTAGAATATGAAGCAGAATGTATACTATGAAACTGGCAATTGACCCAGACTTCTAATTACTTTAAACATTAAGGGGACCATCTGCATTAGGCACTGAAATGTATTTATAGTGCTAGCCCCCCAAAATTTGACCAATTCATGTTAATGATGCAAAATTAATTTAAAAATAAAAGTCCATGCTGTGCTACAAAGCAGTGATGTGGTAAACTGAAGCGAGCACTTGAAGCCAGTTATCTTTAAACTGTTACATAAATACGTTATTGAAGACTTATTTCTAGTGATTTAAATCCACTACTAAATTGATGTTTGGAAAATAGAGTTGAAGATCAAACAGATGCTTACAAATCCACTTCAAAAAATTCTGATAAATTGACTATTCATATTGTGTGAGACTTTAAATTGTTGATACAATTTAACTGCAACTAACATTCACTTTATTTCTAATTTTGTGAAATAATTTGAGATGTTCATTCTACATGAAAGACACTACATAAATGCAAGCTGACGTTGCAGGTAATATATATTGTCATCATTGATGTCTCAGCATTGTTAATATGCATACAGGATAACTGCTTTTTTGAGATGGTTTGATATCAAAAAGAATTGGAAGCCAAACGATTATTCTGTCAGCCTCACTTGTGCAGGGTTTAACTGGATCGTTTGTTAATTTGCTTCTTCTGGGTCAGAAGGTTCTGGGCCTTCCAGTAGGTGTCACCCCAAGCCTCAGAGTTTCCTTATCAGCTCTCTGGTGGACATCTGCCTGTTTAGCATTGGGTGGGGAGGAACTTTACAGTTCAGCCTGTGATATGCCAGCCACCTTGATGTCCAAATCCAATGCCACGTACCAGGCTTACTCAGAGCAATAAGCAATCTCGTGTCCAAAGATCAGTTAGTCAATTGCAGTTTATTAACTGTCACACTCACTACCTTTAATTGGGTTATGCCACGTTTCGCCCACAAAATATACAGTCAATTCACTATATTCTGTGAAGCGCTTTGAGACATCTCAAAGAGTGGTAAGGTGCTGTATTGAATGCGGGGATTATTATTATTATTTAACTTTCTATCAGCATAAAATTATCATCTGAGACTTTGTATGGCTCAGTATTAATAGATCATCTAAATTTACTTCCAGACATACACAGACACAATCACTACCCACAGTGTTGCACTGGAATTAGAAAATTGCTAGTCAGGTATTACGTATTCCTTTTACAGAATCATAACATTTATATTCAAAAGGAAGCCAATTGACCAATCAGGTCTACCAACTAACTGAAAGAGATACTGCCCAAGAAGTCAGACACATTTCCCTGGCCTGACTCATAATCCTTAATATTGCTTTAACACTTGAGACCTGTTTGTCTTGCCTCTCAACTGTGATGAACATCAGTGTTTATACAATAAGGATGAGTTGTTTTTATGGTACAGCATTCTACATTCCAACAGCCTCTATTTTTCTAATTCCCACCTCCTATTTTTTGACGATAATACACAAATTTTTGCCCTCTTATTACTGGGTTCCCAATTAGTGGAAATAGTCTGATCTTTCTCTCTTTCAGAGACATAATTTTGGAAACCTCAGTTACTAACTTCACTTAAACTGCACTTCAGGGAAAACAGCCACATCACTTCAAGTGTCTCTTGGGTAATCACAGCGAAGTTCCTTTAAAATACTAATAATAATCCTTGCATTTTATATAGCGCCTTATCATATCTTCTAGACATCTCAAAGTGCTTCACAGAATATACTGTAAAGTGAATGGACTGTATGTTTGGGTGAAAAGCGGCAGCCAATTACTCTCAGCAGTGTCCCACAAACAGTCGTGGATTGAGTGACCAATTTATTATTGTTTTTTTTCTTGAGGGCGTGTAGAGTAAGGAAACTTGTCCAAGGTTTCACTCTGCAGGAATCGAACCCAGGTCTTTCACTTGTGAGGCTAACCATTGAGCTACAGGATTCAAAATGTTTTGACATGGAGTGTCAACTTTCACATACTGCAATGGCTGGTAAATCCGCTTCTGTAAACTCAGTGGTGCCACCAGCAGTGGTGGTGGTACTACTGCTATTTGCTGAAAATTATCAGAATTTGAATAGGAATAGTAAAGATTTCAGTCACCCCCTCCCCTCCCCCCACAAAAACACACACATGCAGACACACTCATACATGTGTTATAAGTGGTCACTTAAACTAGGCTGCTGCTCATCTTTTCGAAAGAAAGTTTTTCTTAAAATGTGCAGTGTTTATTTCTGTAAAGGTGGCAGCAAGGACCCTCAAATAGCCATTGGGTGAAATACCAATTAATCTGGAGGCTCTTTAGGAAGGAAGAATTTACTCCAGTTGGGGTCCATTAAGTTAATGGCGGAAGTCTTCAAAGTTACCACAGAATAGTATTAAATTATTTCCACTGTTCTGTAAAAAGAGGGCAGAAATTGAAGATAATCATAAAAATAAATAAATGTGAGATTAGAAAAAATATCTTACATGGAGGGTGGTAGGAATGTGAAATTCTCTACCCCAAACTGTTGTTGAAACAAAGTTCATTTTAAAAAAATTAGACCGTGTAGGTGAGCGAGCAAGAGAGTAGGAATAAATTAGGTAGCTTGTGGAGGAAAACACTAAGGGTAGACGTGAAGGGCTCAATGACCTGTTTCTGTGATATAACATTCTTCGATTAAATATTTTTTTCAACAAGTGCCACCACCTTTTCAAATCCAAATACCTCAAAGTGTTTCATAATAGTTACTGGCAAGTGTTTGTGGGGAACTGGCAGCCATTGCACCAGCAAGGTCCCACACACAGCAGCGAGGTGAATGTTAATTCTCCTGTGAATGGTGGTCAGGATACTGGGAAAAGCTATTCTCTTTTTACTGTCCTGTTAGCTTGGGCTATGAACTAAAGTTCCAATGTGGGGCTCGAGTCCACAAGTTTCTGAAGTGGTAGCCAGCATAGAATGGTATGATTGTTAGAGCCTGTATTTAGTCATGGTTTTGGATAGTCCCTTGTCTCACAATTCAAATACTGTAGAGGGCAGTGTTCTTATTTAAACCCATATCAAATTGGAAATTCTATACTTCAGACTAAATTTAGTAAATCATAGAATCGTACAGCACAAAAAGAGGCCATTCGGCCCATCGAGTTTGTGTCGGCTCTTTGAATAGAGCAATGTCATGTCAATCCCACTCCCTGGCCCTTTCCCCATAACCTGCAAACCCGTCCTTCTCAAATACCGTCCACCGCATTTTTAAAAGTAGTTATCGAATCGGCCTCGACCGCCCTTTCAGACAATGCCTTCCAGATTCGAACAACTAACTGTGAAAAAAATTCTTCTCACCTCCCCTCGGCTTCTTTTAGAGATTATTTTGAATCTGTGACCTCGAGTCACCGACACACCCACCAGTGGGAACAGTTTTTCCCTTTCTAACCTATCAAATCCCCTCATGATTTTGTCCTCTTAACCTTCTCTGCTCCAATGAGAATAATCCCGGCCTCTCCAGCCTTTTCTCATCATCAAGGCCCCTCATTCCTGCCCCTTTTACAGCCCTATCTACCTGTCCTGCCATCTTCAAGGATTCATTTACCTGCCCCCCCCAGGTATCTCTGTCCTTTTACCCCCCTTAAGATTGTATTACCGGCCTATATTGCCTCCCCTCATTCTTTCTACCAAAATGCATTACTTCACATTTCTCTACATTGAAACTCATCTGCCATGTGTCGCCCATTTTACCATTCTGCTACGTCTTTCTGCAGTTGGCTGCTATCCTTCTCACTGTTTACCACCCTACCTAACTTTGTGTCATCCGCAAACTTGGAAATGATGCTTGCTATACCCAAGTCCAGATCATAAATGAAAAGGTTGGTTTAGTCCCCCACCCATCACTACTCCCGCTCACTTCAACAGTGGACACTGGCCTGCTTCATGTCCTCTGCCCTATCTACGTTACCATCGGTGGGCAGGTTTTGAAGCATTCTGCCTCCACTCTCTATCCCAGAGTCCCTCCCATCATTCAAATCCCATCTCCAAACATATCTCTGCGCTTTTGGTCATATTTCTCCTTCTCACCCCTCTCGACTCCCACCCCCAGCTCGTGTACCCAACCAGCACTGTCAATTTATAAATATAAATTGTATTGTAACACAAGTAAATTTACTGCTCAGTTTCTTCAGACCTTTTTATGGTGTCAGTAATCCAGTTAAATTTAGAAAGACCTCCAGGTAAATCCTATTGCTGTACACCTATATCTAATAAATCATTGTTAGACTATCTCCCATAGTCTGTGCTTCTTATTTAGCTCTGAGAAATATAATTCTTAAAATATTTGAAACAGTGGAACATAATCTGGAAATTAGTGCAACATGGTTTGAGGTGAGATCAGAGAAAGCATTTCTTCATGTAGAGGGCTATGAGAATGCAGGATCCACTGCCCAAGAAGGGCAGAATCAATTGAGGTGCTTAAAAAGGAGATTAATGCATACTTGGGCAGTTCAAATCTTAAAGGTATGGCCAAAAGGCTTGGAAATAGGATAAAACATCTGCCACAATATGAGAAACTAGCTTGATGAACCGAATGGCTTCTTCCTCCTGTTCCTATGAGCAAATCTTCATGAGAAATTACAGATTAGTAACTTTGCAACTGATGCCATGATTCCTTTATTATGAAGCCTGACACCAGCATGGAGACTGGCAGTGTGAGAGATAAAAATATAAGAACATAAGAATTTTCTTGGTGGAAGAAGACCAAAGTCCATGCATTTCATCTTCCACAATCCTGGCAGTTGCATGACATGTCTTATCCCAAACTATATATTATATCCCAAGATATTATTTCTTAACAGAAATCTATCTTAATGTATCTAAGATGAAAAGACTGGTGCAAGTATGGATACTAGCAGTGTTGGAGATGAAAAACTGGCACTGGCATAGAGTGGCAGACTGAGAGATGAAAGCTTGAATGAAGACATGAAAGATTGACTTCCGTATGGAGGCTGGGTGTGTGGGAGAAGAAAGACTATTTCTTGTCAGTCACTGGTCTCAAACAAGGCAGTGGTCAGATACCTCATAAGTTGTGGGATCCGTACATCGGGGCTACGTGCTAGTTGGTTTGCAAGTAACTGGTGATCCCAAAGATGACATTTATTTTGAGATAGGTTAGTCAAGTGAGCGTTTGCAATGCAGGAGGGCCTTGATCCAATTGCAGACTCAAAGCATATTTGTGAGGTCCTGAAAGCTTAGTGGTTAGAGCACTCACCTTGCAAGCAAGATGACCTGGGTTTGATTCCCGGGCAGGGTGAAAGGTTGGGCAAGTTTCCTTAATCCACACGCCTCTATTTACCTAGTAAGTAGGAACCTGGTTGTTAGTCAATTGGTGGATCACTTTTCAGAGGGTAATAATCCTTTCAAAATAAATATAAATTTAAAAAAGTCATCACTCAATCCATAACTGTTTGTGGGACACTGCTGTGTGCAATTGGCTGCTTCGTTTCGCCCACAAAATATACAGTCTATTAACTTTATGTTCTCTGAAGCTTTGAGACATCTTGAAGACTTGATAAGCCTCTGTATCAAATGTAAGCATTATTAATATTATTTTTATTATTATTATATTGTAAGCTTTGATCCTCCATCAAGCGTGAAACCTGTTCTCAGGATAGTTTAGCAGAAAGAGTGAGTTATGAAGATATAGAGAAACTCTGTTCATATGGAGGTAAATTAATACATCTGATAGGTGGGACCTTATTTGGGAACCTGGAGGATGAGCATGATTACAGGAATCCATACTGACACACAAAAAATGTACCTGTTCTTTCAAATTAATTGTCTGGTAAGGTATTAAGTTAAAATATTTATGTTTGTCACTTTAACTAATGAGTTCACATGAATGATCTGAGGCAATGCTTTGTGTGCCAGCTTGGTTCAGTTGGTAGCAATCTTGTCTCTGATCAGAAGGCTGTGGGTTCAAGCCCCATATTGGCATTTGATCTCATAGATAATTTTTTGAGGCATTTTTTTGGGGGGCTAGGATCGAGTGAGGTGTTAAAAAAATGATTGTCTGGGCATTAAAGATCCCGTTGGCACTATTTCAAAAGAAAAGGTAGTTTCTTTCGGTATCCAGTTGATACTCCTCCAGATTAATTGGTTATTCACTTAAAGGATGTTTAAGGGACCTCTCTATGCACAACATAACCAGGTTTACGCACAAAATCAGTCAAGAGACATGACAATAATTACCATTTTGAGAGGTTGGAAATTATGGCACCACATCAAATGCAAGGCCATGTGTGTATCTAGGTTATGTTTCCACATGTCTCTGGTACTCCATTTGCTTTTAGAGATGACCCCTATTGTCTCTTATGCAGGGATATGTCATAGCACAGACCTACTGTTACATTAGTGCTATGCCGTTCCCCAATATGCCCACTGATGTGTTAACTAAAATTGGTTTATGTTGTTTATCTAACTCCAAGTTTTTTGCTCCTCCATCCTGCCATCATCAACAGTGGCCTGGAGTACTGCAAACCTGCTTGGCTCAGTTATTGAATTACTGAGAACACCACAGAGGATTGAGTCAATTGTAGTCTTCCATCGCTAGGTGTGTCACCTCAGCTGAGTCCCAAAGTGCTAACCCCACACCCTACCCAACTCCTCTGATCTTTACGGCCATAAAAATATGTGAGTTTTAGGTTGTTAAAGAAGCCATAGCTGTTTCAGTTTGCACCCAATAGTTGAAATGTAAAGTAAAAAAGGCAAAAAATAATGATAACTAGAAAAATCTGTTGGGTGGGGGAAGTGACTAACAGCATTCTGCTGGGACCTGTCTGGGTCCTTTCAATTCACAATACAGTATTTGAAAATGATTTGGAGGAGAGCATTTGTTATTACATTTGCAAATTTGCTGATGATTCAAAGCTCAGTGAGCCTGTGACAAGAGAAGATCAGATTAAACAGCACACCCAGGAAATTTAAGTAATAAAAATTGAAAGCAAATTGTGAATTATTTCAGACCTAATAAAAACTCCAAACTTACAAAAAATTGGGAATCGCCCTATAGCCTGATATAAAATAGCGCTAAAAAAAGTCATGTTTTTAACATAAGCTGAACTCCGTCAAGCTCATATAAACCAAATATAACATGCTGATACATTGACACAGACAAGACACTAACCCAAAAAACACACACACATTAACAGACACATGCTGATAAACTGTGACAGACATGGTTATCTATTGACAGGTTGACACACAAAATAAAACATTGGTAGACATATATAATATGCACTCGCTGATCCATTGACACATAAACACACACACACACACACACACATTGATCAACTGACATATTCACACGTATAAAATACAAAGACAAAAACCTATATAAATGGCTAGACTGAGCAAAATAGGAGATAATAATATAATCCTTACATTTGATATAGGCTTTATCATAACTTCGAGAACATCCTATAAAGTGAATTAACAGTGCATTTTGTGGGTGAAATCAGGCAGCCAACTGCACACAGCAGTGTCCCACAAACAGTTATGGGTTGAATGACCAAATTTAAAAAAATTTTAAGGTATTTTTACCCCTGGAAAAGTGATCTGCCAATTGATTAAGAACTGGGTTTCTACTTACTGCTAGGTCATCAGGGGCATGAGGAGTAAGGAAACTTGCCTAAGGTTTTGATAAGCTTAATAAATGCCATCCAAATATATATATAAATAAACCATTGTAGATTTCAGTAATAATAATAAAATCCTTGCATTTGATATAGAGCCTTAGCACGTCTTCGAAACATCTCATCACTTCATATCCTGTAAAGTGGATTGGCTGTATTTGGCAGGTGAAACAAAATAAAAAATAAGTCCTAAATTGACCGTTTCATAATAATTAATGATTTTTTAAAAGTAAATTATGAAACCTATTCCGGCTGTCAGTCACTCTATACAAATTCTTATTGAGTTAAGTACATCTGTCAGTAGGTTAATGGGTTTATATGCTGTCTATGGCACGTCAGCAAACTTGCAGGGCGCTGTGTTCTGAAAAAAGTGGTGGGTAAACCTTTTTTTAGTGTATAGTGTAAACTCTGTAGTGAAGTGTATTGAACTCTTGACAGCTCGATTGGGAAATGTGTTTAACAAAGTAGATAAAGATTGTTCCGCTTTAGAAGAGGAAGAAATGGCATCATCAGCCGCCTTTTAACCTGACACTGAAACATTCTGCTGATTGAGCTGCTTTGCTGTCAGCTGTATCTTGACATGTGGCTGATCTCTGGGATGACCGCAATGTGATTTCTAAAATGTTTATGTTCACAGTAATGAACTGCTGAAGAATATTGATGGATAAACCTGAGCACTACAGTCAGCCTAACATCAGCGGGAGGGCAACTTCTGGAGACTATAATTCTCAATTAGAAAAATGGGTAAAGCTCCTGTTCGCTTAGGGTGCAACTGTGTCACTGTGTCTGTGTGTCTGTCTGTCTGTGTGTCTGTCTGTGGGTGTGTGTCTGTGTGTGTCTGTCTGTCTGTGTGTCTGTCTGTGTGTGTCAGTGTGTGTGTGTCTGTGTGTGTGTGTCAGTGTGTGTGTCTGTCTGTGTGTGTGTGTGTCTGTGTGTCTGTCTGTCTGTGTGTCTGTCTGTGTGTGTGTCTGTCTGTGTGGGTGTGTGTCTGTGTGTGTGTCTGTGTCTGTGTGTGTGTCTGTGTGTGTGTGTGTGTCTGTCTGTCTGTGTGTGTCTGTCTGTGGGTGTGTGTGTCTGTGTCTGTGTGTCTGTGTGTGTGGGTGGGTGTCTGTGTGTGTGTCTGTCTGTCTGTGTGTGTCTGTCTGTGGGTGTCTGTGTGTCTGTGTGTGTGTGTGTGTGGTGTGTGTGTGTCTGTGTGTCTGTCTGTGTGTGTCTGTGTGTGTGTGTGTGTGTGTCTGTGTGTGTCTGTCTGTCTGTGTGTGTCTGTCTGTGGGTGTGTGTGTGTCTGTGTGTGTCTGTGTCTGTGTGTGTGTCTGTGGGTGTCTGTGTGTGTGTGTCTGTGTGTGTGTGTGTGTGTCTGTGGGTGTCTGTGTGTGTGTGTCTGTGGGTGTGTGTGTGTGTCTGTGTGTGTGTGTGTGTGTCTGTGGGTGTCTGTGTGTGTGTGTCTGTGTGTGTGTGTGTGTGTGTCTGTGGGTGTCTGTGTGTGTGTGTCTGTGTGTGTGTGTCTGTGGGTGTCTGTGTGTGTGTGTCTGTGTGTGTGTGTGTGTGTGTCTGTGGGTGTCTGTGTGTGTGTGTGTGTGTGTGTGTGTGTGTGTGTGTGTGTGTGTGTCTGTGTGTGTGTGTCTGTGGGTGTCTGTGTGTGTGTGTGGGTGTGTGTCTGTGTGTGTGTGTGTGTCGGTGTGTGTGTGTGTGTGTCTGTGGGTGTGTGTCTGTGTGTGTGTGTGTCTGTGTGTGTGTGTGTGTCTGTGGGTGTGTGTCTGTGGGTGTCTGTGTGTGTCTGTGGGTGTGTGTCTGTGTGTGTGTGTGTCTGTGTGTGTGTGTGTGTGTCTGTGTGTGTCTGTGTGTGGGTGTGTGTGTGTCTGTGTGTGTGTCTGTGTGTGTCTGTGTCTGTGTGTGTGTGTCTGTGTGTGTGTGTCTGTGGGTGTGTGTGTGTGTGTGTCTGTGGGTGTGATAAAGCGGCAGATCAAAAGCAGTGTGTGGAGGGAGGAGTGATCGCGCAGAGCAGAGCAGTGTAGTGTAGTGCAGTGCAGTGGTTGGTGATTCGCTCAGACAGCGAATCGCTGCGGTATATCGCGCTGTCAGCGGAGCCACAGGAAGACCCGATGTGACTCGAGCCCCTGAGCCCTGAGCCCCGTCACAGCCGCGCGGAGCCGCGGGAGAGCCTCTCCCCAGTCAGTCAGTCAGTGAGTGAGTGAGTGCGGGACTCGGGCTGGTGAGCCGCGGCAGTGCCCGGGACGCCCCCCACCCCTCGCCCTGACAGTGCCCGGGACGCCCCCCACCCCTCGCCCTGACAGTGCCCGGGACGCCCCCCACCCCTCGCCCTGACAGTGCCCGGGACGCCCCCCACCCCTCGCCCTGACAGTGCCCGGGACGCCCCCCACCCCTCGCCCTGACAGTGCCCGGGACGCCCCCCACCCCTCGCCCTGACAGTGCCCGGGACGCCCCCCACCCCTCGCCCTGACAGTGCCCGGGACGCCCCCCACCCCTCGCCCTGACATGGCGGCACTGCACAAACGCACCGCGAGGAACTTCGAGGACCTGACTTTGGATTCTGGCTATGGCGGAGCTGCCAACTCCTTCCGATCCTCCAACCTGTCCCTGTCCCAGTCCGGCACTGACGTGGCCTCGGGGCCCGGGGGCCGCTGGTGGACACTGCCGGGGTCCGGGGACGGCAGACACATGGCGAGCTGTGACACCCTGGACACCGGGTTGGCTGAAGGCAGCGAAGGGTTGGAGGGTCCGGATTATGGCCCCAAACTGCCTCACCTGGAGGACATCCCTTGGACTGAAGAGGAGATACAAGAAGTCCTCACAAAGTGTCAGATCAGGGAAGCCAATGGGAATATTCCTCATGAGTTACTGAAGAGATTGTCCACCTATCTAAGTAGGGTCTTGGTTCGAATCGCCAGAGAGGCCCAGAGACTAAGTCTCATGTGCGCCAAGTGCACCAAACACGAGATCCAGAGCGCTGTCAAGATGGTGCTCTCCTGGTCTCTCTCCGAGAGTTGCATAGGAGCTTCTGTAAAGGCTCTGTCTCTTTATAACATGAGCTCTGGGGACCAGTTCAACAGCTCAAAGAGCTCCCAGTGTGGCATTGTGTTCTCAGTAGGTCGCTTTTTCAGGTGGATGGTGGACAGCAAGGTGTCCACCCGCATCCACCAGCACGCAGCTATCTACCTGGCAGCCTGCATGGAGAACCTCCTGGAGGAGGTCTATCTCAGATTACTGGAGAACCTATCCTTACAGGGGAAAAGCATGACAGAAGCCATTGAGAAGAAGCTGGAGCAAACAATTAGCAATGATGCAGAACTTTGGGGGCTTTTCCGGCCAATTGAGCCATTGATCTGTGGGAAGAATGCTTATGGTAGGTCAACTTACACTAACTTACAACTTAACATAATAGAACTTTTTTAGAGATAACTCGTGATATAGCCAAATGCTAATAATCCCTGCATTTGATATAGCGCCTTATCACGTCGTTGAGACGTCTTAAAGCGCTTCACAGAATATATTGTAAAGTGGATTTACTGTGCATTTTGTGGGTGAAATGCAACAGCCAATTGCATACAGTAGTGTCCCACAAACAGTCGTGGATTGAATGAACAAATTGAGTCACCAAATGTTAGCCAAATCTTTCTATAAATCAGCATTCCTTCTGCAATTGATATTAGATAGTTCCTTTTTTTGGTCTGTTCAGTATTACTCTTTACTCTGTTTCCTTCCCATCTGCTAATATGGTTTTATTTCAATCTTCAACTGTCAAACCTCAGCTATAGTGATTAAAACATGATCCTAATAAGGATTAATTTTTGCCCCGTTTCCCCTCCCATGCTAAATCAGGGGGAGAATAGCCCAATTTTAGCATTTAGAGACTGCCACATTAAATAGATAATAATAATAATAATTCTTGCATTTGATATAGCACTTTATCATGTCTTTGAGACGTCTCAAAGCGCTTCACAGAAGTGAATTGACTGTGTATTTTGTGGGCGAAACATGGCAATTAATTGCACACAGCAGTGTCCCACAAACAGTCGCAGTGTCCCACAAACAGTCGTGGATTGATTGATCACATTGTTACCCCTGGAAAAGTGATCCACCAATCGACCACCAATGGGTGGGTTCCTACTTACTGTTAGGTAAATAGAGACATGTGGAGTAAGGAAACATACCCAACGTTTCCCAAGGTAAGTCCTCTCACTTGCGAGGCAAATGCTCTAACCACTAAACTACAGGACTCCACAAAGCTGTGATGCAGAATAAACTCCTCTCTACTTTCCCCCAAACCAAATCTTGTCTCTCAAAGCCAGAAGTGCAGACCTTTGTTATACAACTACAACAACAAGATTACGTTTGTATAGCGCCTTTCACATCGGGAGGACAGCTCTGAGACCATGAATTCTAGTGATCAGATCAGCAATGGCTGGAGCTCCTGACTCGCAGATGTGAATATTCCCCTTTCCGACACTGACCATAATTGTAATCTTGCTGCCCGCCAACCCAAATCTGTGCTAAATTCTGGGAGGGTTTGTGCTGTGGGAAGGTATTTACTTTTCTCAAGAACAAGCCTTACAATCGAACGGGAAAATTTATAAATATCCCATCCTATGAGTTTGATTTAAACCTAAATCCCAGAGTTGTCAAACTACTGTTCTTAAATATAGTAGTGCTCAGTGTTCGTTGATGATCTTTTAACCAGTAAAATAAGGTGAATCCCAATTTGTGTAAGACATTGATTTTAATATCAGGAATTCATAAAAAAGGGATATTTGGGGAGTTGTGTTGCTCACTCTTTGTCTTTTAGTTGGACTATGGGGTGTTTTTCCATGTTCTTGAGTCTCATTTATACTTTGGGAAACTCTGCTATAATATTTAATTAAAGAGACTGTTGAATGACCAAATATAAATTGAGTATATTGGTATAGTGGAACAGGCTCCCTAGGGAGACGGTTGAAGCAGGAAGTGTTGATTCTTTCAAACGCAGATTAGATATTCTAATTTTTTTTTCGGAAATAACATTATGGGATATATACATAGGTAGTTTGGAACATATGTGCATGCGACTGCCAGGAAGGTGGAATGCGAACTAGATGGACCTGGGTCTTTTTTCTTATGAGTAACAGTTTCAGCTATGCATCTTTCCAATCTCCCAAAGAGATTCAGTGATAAAATTCACTTTACAGTATATTCTGTGAAGCGTTTTGAGATGTCTCAAAGACATGATAATGCTCTATATCAGTTGGCAATGTTTGTGTCAAAGAAAGTTTGATTGTTGAGCCATTGTTGAGATTAAAAAGGAGTTTAGAATCCTACTGCAATGGCCATTCAGCCCTTCAAGCCTGTGCAGCTCTTTGAAAGAACCAGTAGAACACTAGAATCAGAGCTCACTAGACTCAGGCGGGGACTGCCCTGCCATCCCATCATCTGACCTGTTCGGGTGGTCGTAAAGACATGGTTCGGGTCCACATTTTCTTTTGACAATTTAGGGTCCAGAGAGGTTTTGGGGAGGATTGGGCTTGTCAACGGGGACAACCCTTGTTCCCAAAGTGGAACGTTTTGATCGAATTCAGTCAATGGGGGTGAGCAGGTCTAACCTCGCTCACCAATAAAAAAATCCAACTATCCCCACTCCCCCCCACTCCACTCTTTCCCCATAGTCTTGCAATTTTCCCCTCTGGTTCTTCTAAATTTTGAAACCCTTTAAAAGGTTTAAGTAACCTTTCAAATGTAACTGCAACCACATTTTTGCAATAATATAAATTACATTGCCTAATTGCGTCAACCAGAAGTGTCCTCACCATGGTGAGGAATACATTTCTCTATTTCCCTGCAACAGAAAACAATTTGTCAATGCAACTTGTTTTATAAAGGCACCATCTCTGTAGAGTAAAAAACTTTTTATCCCAAGAGAAATTTTAATGACACATCCAGCAAAAGTCTATTGGTGCTGAAGGAGTTAAACTTCCTGTGAATAGAACGTGGCTCATGTTGAAGGAATTCAGCTCCTGGTTCCCAAACTGATCCTATAATGTCAGGCGTAATCCCTGTATTAGAGCTACTCATTGATCAGTTAAACTCCAGCTTTTGTACAGAAAATGCAAACACGCAGATGTCAATTAAACTGTTTACTCCTATGTTTTTTAAATGGTTACAAAACAAAAAAGGGGGGGGAAGAATCGTTACCGCCCCTAAAATACTGTCAACAAGTCAAATTGGCATTTCAGCCATTTACTAACCTGCCAGTGTACAGTGTAACTGGGCTGTTATAGACAGATCTAGATGTGGCCACACAATGTTGTATTTGTCTGTTTTATTATGAATAAGTATTCATTTGATTTGAAATCATTGCCGAATCATGTCCCAATGTTTAAATCCTGAAACGTTTCTCTATTTGTTTGATGACAATGGCCCAGGTGATCAGCCTGTTAGGTCGGTCGTTCATTAAAACCCAAGCCCAAAGTCTTTAGCATTGAAATAGTTAATGCAATTTATTATGGCTGCAGTATTTTGGAATCTTTGTATACGCATGTGGAAATGTGTGTGTGTGAGCTTTGTAATATGTACCTAGAAATGGACAAGATTGGAAAAGACTATTGTGGTTTGTTTGCCTGCTTCCAAACGTAAAAATGCAATATAATTCTATGCTACTCAAAACTCTCAAAACTTTCCATTCAATTCTTTGTAAATAACTAATTCCTTTGTGTATTTGCTGACACAATCTGCTTCCACTGCTTCCCTGGGTAGCGTGCTCCACATATTCACCAGTCTCTGTGTACAGTCATTAAGTCTGATCTCTGTTCACCTTCCCTCTTCTCAGCTACATTCTGTGGCTCCTTGTTCTGCTGCTGGTTTTCTGTTTCTGTCTCCATTGCTGTGCTTTGGGCTATGCTAAGGACGGGTTTGAAGTGTCATTCTCTGATGCCTGTAACTTAGCTCTTACATATGTTATGACATTAAGCTGTTGGCTTAATAAGTATGTGGAGTGAAATGATTTTAAAGATCCAATAACAGAAATGAATATAAGAGGATAAACTTGCATTTTTATAGCACATTATCACATTAAAACATCTCAAAGCGCCTTATCGTAATTACTGTGGAATAGAGTGACAATATTTGTAATCAGACATGACAGCTATTTTGCCCCAGCAAGGTCCTACATGCAGCCATGAATAGCATCGCAGGATCTTTAATGTCTGCCTGAAAAATAGGCAGATGTGATCTTAGTTGAACATTTCATCTGGTGGAGGATGATTGACGTCTCCAATATCATAGGGGTTTTTAAGAGGTTAACCAGTTCCTTTGACCTATTAGAAAGTATTGATGATAATAATCCTGGCATTTGATACAACATTGAAATGTTGACTATCTCAAAGGTCTTCACAGGAAATTGATGGTAAGATGTCGTTGTGACTGTGTGTTTTGTAGGCCAACATGACAGCTTTTTGTGCACAGCAAGTTTTCCACAAACAGCATAACATGAATAATTTATTTATTTGGAGGACTGTTGGGCACTGGGAGAAAGTCCGATTTCTTTTTAAATAGCGTCACAGAATCTTTACCATCCACTTGAACAAGAAGATTGGACCTCGGTTTCAACAAGGCAGCATTGCTCACAATATTGCAGTCAACGCCAATTTCCTATGGTCTGCACGATCAAAACTCACGAAGCCTGTGCTTAGCTAGTGTCGGCAGTGTATTTTCTACCAGGGATAAATTAAGAGTCACTTTAAAAACGATGGGGGGAGAAGTTGGTTGTAAGGATATTATCTAATCTGTAGAATGATCTCATTATTCCTGACCTGAAGCTTGCTCCGATGTACTCATGTATATTAATCATCTCTAAAACCCTGTGGTTTTTTCCCCCTAGCGACAAGCACAGTTGCCTGACACAGTTCAAAGTCTGTAAGTAAATAGTGAGGGTTCGCAGACGATGACATTCAACTTAATTAGAAACCAATCCTCAATAGGACTCTGCTGTTTGGCCTGGATACGAAGCATATAAACCCACTCTTGAAAAACCCTCACACTTAGTTGTCAAGTGGCCAGATTCACCTGAGTCACCAGTCCCTGACAGGTTGTGTTTGGTGTATAAATATATTTTAGCAGCTAAAAATTCTCCAAATATTGTTGCGTCAAACAGGAATATTTTGAACACTCATTCATTTTCACAGAGTGCTTTACGAGAGGTTTAATACAATAAAATAAAATAGAAAGACTTTTATTGTTATTTATTATTGATGGAGAAATGAAGATCCACTGGGCTAAATGACTGTCGTCATTTAAACCTCATCTGGCCAAAGCTGGCTTTTTAATGTGTACATCACTCGAGCAAGTTCTTACTTGTAGGAGACCTGACCTGAGATATCAGTCTTTCCATGGCCGGTCCTAGGAAAAATTAAGAAGATCTCTTGGGTGACATACATTTTTCTTTTTCTTTACAGTGTTGGGTGAGCACTTCAATAAGAAACAGTTCAACACAGTCAGATTTTGAGCCATAGGCGATATTGAAGGCTGTTCATAACTATTCCTAGGTGAGGTTTGAGCAGTCCAGACTTGCAAATATTTACACTGTGAATCCACTTAACAACTGGTTTGGTAACTTTTTTTAGGTCAGATATACATGTACACTCTTGCAAAGCAGATGAGCTTGTGAATCTCTTGTTTGCAGTTTAAGACACAAAAGCTTGGAATGCAATGTTGTCTAAACCTTTAGCATCTTTAGTTTTTTTGGACTTAACTGGTTTCAGTCTTGGGATAGGTATGAGCCAGTAAAGAATCCAGATTGTTTCAGAGTCATCACTAATCTGTTACCAGTTTCTTTTTGAATAATAGGAACGTACAATGCAATAAAGAGTTGTTTTTTTATATAGTGCCTTACCATTATTAAATCATCTCAAAGCACTTCACAGTCAAGTGCAGTGACTGTTTTTGTAATTAAATGATACATTAACCTAGAGGATCGTTGGCCAGGAAACCAGGAGAAACTCCTCTTTTTGAATCGCTTCCCATTCTTCATTTAGCTCATGGTATGGGATAGTTCATCTTGAGAACTTCCCTCACTAATGTTATCCATGTTGTTTCATAGTTGATCGGTGAAAGACATTTGTAGGACGTAACTAGTCCTGCCTAGCTCAATCTGTCCACTTCTCCAGCTATTGAAGCGAGTAATGGGGGGGAAAATGCCCAGTGAGTCTGAATGGTGGCAAAAGCCGTCATTTACCTTTGCACGCTACAACTGAGGGTCTCCCAGACTGAACACATTCCCTGCTTTGTGCTCTGGGACGCTAATCTGCATGAGGGGTGCTATATAAATGCAAATTGTTGTTCTACATGGTGCACTTCAGAGCAGCTGATTGGCAAAACTTGATCAATTGAACCAAGCCAGGCCACTCTAACTGAGCAAAAGAATCGTCATAGCACATTTCAACTGCTCATCCAACTGGAGGTGGGGGAGAGGACAGAGCTGCAATTTAATTCAAACTTGTAACATTGGATAACAGGTTTTCAACCATTTTGGTCATGAGGGTGCGCTAGGAATTTGTCAATTTAGCGCATAAGCTTATTGCTTGAAAGATATATTCTAAAAAAAACTTTGTATTTTGACACTTTTATTCCCCAATCTGGAAAAGAATGATTTCATTTGCAGTTTCTAAAACATATAAACAACAACAAAATTATAGTATAGTGGACGTCCCAAGGCACTGCACAGACAGAGTGTCTCATTCATTTCTGCTGTTAGATTGTCAACTTGGAGCTCAACGTTATTATAAGTTGCTTTCTGTGACTCTCCTGAGTTCAGTATAACAGCTCTGAGGCCCAAAGAATAGCACACAGAAATGGAAACATCTCGAACCGTTTCAGAGATAACCAGGGTCAAGTGAAGTGACTGTATACTGTATTCAAGGCAGACATTTAACACACAGCTGGATTCTATGAACAATCATTGAATAACCAATTAATCTGGAGGATATTTGGCCAGGATGTCAAGAGAAATTCTCTTCTCTTTTTCAATTTTCTCATGAATAGGCAAAGTGGATCTCTCAATTGAAGGATAATAAACTCTGCCCCAATTCAATCAGAATAACTGCTTCCCCTGACTGGAACCCGTCTGACGTCATCACCGTATGATCAGCATTGGGCTTTCCACAGCGGGAGAATTCTATTATGCAATGGTGAACAGGAAGTCTGATGTCACTGTTTGATAACACACAAATTAGAAGATAATAATAATCCTTGCACTTGATATTGCGTATTCTTACGTCATTGAAATGTTTCAAAGCACTTCACAGAATATACAGTAAAATGAAATGAATGTATATTTTGTGTGTGAAACAGCCAGCTAATTGTGCATAGCAGTGTCCTACAAACAGTCGTTGATTGAGTGATCAAGTTATTATTTTTTGAAGGGATTATTACCCTGGGAAAGCGATAAAGGTAAACTAGATGCAGCACTGATCTCTGACATAGAAAAGGACAGAACCGCGAGAAGACCATGACCCTTCATCTAGCCAGTCCCAAAATTAAAGTAAATTGGAAAAAATAACTACATTTTTCCTGCACATTAGCCACTGATCAATTCCACTCATCCATAAAAATACACTCGTAATCTACCCAACTGTCTCCGTTGTGTCAGACATTGATCCCTGTTATTTTCAGCTTTTCCAAGTTTGGTATCCTTGGCAACTTTAGATAGCTTGGCTTCCATCCCACTTCCATATAATTTATACAGAATATGTTATCTTGTTCATAGAATCATAGAATCATACAGCACAGAAGGAGGCCATTCGGCCCATCGTGTCTGTCCTGACTCATCGTGTTGTGGACTGAAATTTATGATGTTGCAATTACCTGAGAGTGTCATGTCCTGTTTGGCAGCACAGTTGTAAGACAAAGGAGTGGGATTGATTCGGGGGAGTGGGATTGATTTGGAAGCTCTTTTCATAGAGCCGGCACAGACACAATGGACTGAATGGCCTCCTTCTGTGCTGTATAATTCTATGATTCACTCCTGAGGTTCTGAGACTTACCTGAAGAGTTGGTTCATGGCGTGGCTCCCAAGAGATAGACATTTCAACATTGTCTTTGGAGGTGACAGTGCAGGAAGCAGGTGAAAACAGCCATGTTACAATCCGGACTCAGAAAAAAACATGGACCGATTAAACTTAAATTAGTGGGAGATTATAAGCACAATAAAAAGTCCATTACTGAAATTGAGTTCATAAATTCTTTCAAACAAGAATAGCATAAATAATAATCCTTGCATTTGATATAATAATAATAATAATAATAATAATGATCCTTGCATTTGATATAGCGCTTTTCACGTCGAGAGGACATCCCAAAGCGCTTCACAGAACACACTGTAAAGTGAATTGACTGTATATTTGTGGGCAAAACGCTTAAGAAAGAGGAATGTTAAAGGACATGGAGAAGGAACAGGAGAGGGGTTTAGATTAGAAAAACACCAACGCAGACTTGACAGCTAAATGGATTGATTTTGTGCTGTAGCATTTTGATTTTTTGCCATGAGTAAATTTAGATGAATCAGAGGGTGCTAGCAATTAAAAGGATAGACACTCTGGCAAATGGAACAGTTTTTGGCAAACCTTGTTTTGGAGGGGCGAAGAAGACAAAGGGCTACTTTCAAAGCAATGTTTTCACATGCAGGTAATACTGTATTTAACTCAAAGCCACAAAGCATATTTATTTTCCACTGTTAAGTTTTACCCAATTGCAGAACTTCCTGTTATGATAGCAGCCATGAATTAACAGAACACTGCTAATAATGTATTATGGGGAGGTGTTAACATCAAGAAGCTAATTTCTGTCTCTGACGTACGAACCCTTTGACCGCACAGCGTGGTTTACTCAGTTACAGGATATAGATCACTGAGCCTTCCTTACCCTCACCGCATTTATAGTCGAATTGAAAGCAGTAGGAAAGGCACCCTCTTGTTTCTGGCCTTTTTTATCCTCCCCACTCTGACTCACACTGAGTTTCAGATTTGGTCTCAAGGTCAGGTATATATTGAATTCTAACTCAAGCTGCAGAAAAGTTGTAGGTCAATGAAATGACAGATACAGTTTCTCTCATTCTTGCTGTAATAATAATCCTTGCATTTCTCTTTGACCGTGCCTTCAGCTCCCCTCTCGACTCTCTTCCCTCTCTTCGCTCCCTCCCTTCCCTCCCCTCACCCTGACCATTTCCCCCCTGCTCGGGTCCTGACCCAACTGTGCAGCGCCTTGGGACGTCCTCCTGACGTGAAAGGCGCTTTATAAATGGAATCTTGTTGTTGTTGTTGTTGTTGTTGATACGGCACTTATCACGTCTTCGAGACGTCTCAAAGCGCTTCACAGTTTGTGGGTGAAACGGCGCAGCTAATTGTGCACAGCAGCGTCCCACAAAAGTCATGGATTCATTATTTCATGAATTATTATTATTTTTCTGAGACGGGAAAAGCAGGAAAAGTAATCCGCCAATTGACTAACAACCAAGTCCTATTTACTACAGGTAAACAGAGGCGTGTGGAGTAAGGAAACTTGCCTAATGTTTTGCCCTGCCCATCCTCTCGCACTATGCTACAGAACTCCACAGGTTATCTCTTTTCTTCTGTGCAGATCCATATTTGTGTGTGGCCTGCTTCTTTCTTTCTCTCTCTGTCTCTCTTTCTCTCCAAAATCAAGCTCCTGTATAACAGACACTGAAAATATAAAAATCAAATTCTGAGTTGATTGCTTGGAAATTGATACTGATCTCTCTGTCCAGAAGTGAGTCAGTGTCCATTAGAAATCCCATGAATTTCTCCCAATGTCCTTGCTAAATATCTTTGAGATTAAAAGGTAATTCACCTCATAGCTGTTTGTAGGACCTTCCTGTGTGCAAAATGTCTGTGCAAAATAAAACACTAAACTAAACTTAACGATAATTACCCTGAAAAGTTTTGAAATTGGCTTGATGCTTTATCAAAATATATGTTTGATGAAATGCACTTCTCAAAGCTTTTCCTAGGATTTATTACTATAAGGTGTAGTGACTGTGTATTTTTTTGGTGAAAGCAGCAGCCAGTTTTGCGAAAAGCAATATTCCACAAAGAGCCATGAAGTGAACCATGAAATTCCAGAAAATTTCCCTTCTCTTTTTGATTAGAGCCACGGGATCTTTAACGGATACCCAATGTGGGATTTGAACCCACAACTGAGCTGACGCAGAATAGAGAAGTCTGGGAACTGGGTTATTTCATTCTGGCTGTGTGGTGCTGTGCTTGCATTCACCAGTTTCTGTATAACCTTTACTAGTGTTTTACTGTGAAACGGATGTGTTGGGGGATAGCAGAGACCTAGTGGGGAGTTTCCAGACACGCTGCTCTAAAACTTTACTTCAGAGATGATGAATCCGGCATCATTGGAATCTCTGAATGGAATTACCCAAAAAGTGATTGCCATTCCCATTATTACTGGGGGAAATTTGTGGGATTCACAAAATGGCCTGTATCAGTGAATCCTGTGAATCCTGTGGCTTCTCAGAGATATCTCTGACCCGTCTCTCTGAAACTGGGCTCAGAGGCCAATCTTCAACCAAGTGCTGCAATTGGCCTCCATTTGGCTTGACCCGAGAAAATAAGATTGATGTTCGAACAGAGTTCCAGCGATTCTGCCTGGCATATGCAGGAGCTTGTAAGGTGTGCCAGTCAGACTTTTCCTTGCTGAATGTAGCAGCTTGGCTGAAGTACGATGATATTGGGCATCATAGGAACACAGGAGGAAGCCATTCAGCCCCTCGAGCCTGTTCCGCCATTCTATAAGATCATGGCTGATCTATACCTCAATTTCAATTACCCGCCCTTGCTTCATATCCCTTGATACCCTGACCTAACGAATATCTATCCACCTTGAAAACAAATATCTATCAGTCTTGAAAACTTGAATGGATCCATAGCCACCATCAGTCACTGATTAGCAGAAATTTCATCCTTGGAGTTTTATTTGCTCCACTGATGGTATATATTTTTTCTCTCCAGTGATTCCTGGTTAATTTTAGTCAAATAATATTTAACACATAATCATATCCAAATCCAAGGCTATGGAATTTCTCCTTATTTAGTGAGTATCTAACCTGTGACGGATTAGGAAATTATGGGAACAGCTTTCATACTTTGCTGTTTCTGTACTGGAACCGATAGGTATCAGAGCATCTGATGTCTGGGTCCAGTGGTATTGCCCCACTTTGGAAATTGCCCCACTTTGGAAAGAGGGAGAGAAAATGGAATTAGGACCTCTGCTCACCTGAAATCAGAATAAGAAAACACAACAATCCTCCAAGGGATTGATGAATAGGGGGAAGGGAGGAGGGGTGACGTAAACTGGGTCTCTTTGGGGCTAAACCAACTCCAAGATTTGAGACTTTGGGCTAGAGTTCCCAAAGGAAGAGATGTAGTGGCTGAATCTCGGTCACAATTGGTAGGAAGAAGGGATTGAAGAATGAGAAAATAGACAAGATTCTGAGGAGACAAGGGTACAGGTGGACTTGAGGAGATTGCATAGGTAGGAAGATCAGGAAAAGAATGTTAAAGACAATCTTTTGGGGAACATGAGAGACCAGCAAGGATGGAAGTTGTGTAGAGTCCTTTAGCTCAGTGTTAGAGCACTCGCTTTGCAAGTGAGAGACCTGGGTTTGATTCCCGGCAGGGTTGAAACCTTGGGCAAGTTTTCTTACTTCACACACCTGATAATAATCCCTCAAAAAAATAATAAATTGATCACTTCAATCCACGACTGTTTGTGGGACACTGCTGTGCGCAATTGGCTGCCTCATTTCACCCACAAATATGCAGTCAATTCACTTTATAGTCTATTCTGGGAAGCTCTTTGAGATGTCTAGAAGATGTGAAAAGCGCTATATCAAATGCAAGGATTATTATTATTATTAATGGGTGTGTGGAGTCTAATGCAGGAGAGAGTAGGGATGGAGAATTTTACAAAGGCCATCTGCTCAGAATGGGTGATAAGGAGAGGTACATTGGTTCACAACAGTGTACTTGCCTCTCCTATAGATAGCATAGAAATAATTCTTTAATTATTATACAATAAGGTCAGTAACAGCATTTACAGACTCTTACTCATATCTGGAGTAATTACTGTAACTTGCAGCTGTGATAATCAACTACTGGGAAGGGTTCGGCCGGCTGATTCAGAGGCAGAGTGAGGTCACTGTGGTGACGTGCTCCAGGCTGAGTCTTGTATTTTCTTACTCTGATTTCAGACAGTCAGGGGGCCTAGTTCCTTTTCTCTCACCTATTGTTGTGGGTCACTTTCCCGGGTAATTTCCCGAATGGATCATTACCACACTTCCCCACCACTTTCAGTACAGGAAACATGAGACATCAGACACCCAGCTGACCCTCTAAAAAAGAGACACCCCAAGCTTCACTCATGATTTCCCCCCAAATTTGCCATGGAGAACCCTTATATTTGATATATAATAATAATAATCCTTGCATTTGATATAGCGCTTTTCACGTCGGGAGGACGTCCCAAAGCGCTTCACAGAACACACTGTATATTTGTGGGCGAACGCGGCAGCCAATTGCGCACAGCAATGTCCCACAAATAGTCGTAGATTGAAAATGACCAATTTATTATTGTTTTTGGTTTTTTGGAGGGATTATTATTAGGCTCTGTGTGGAGTAAGGAAACTTGCCCGAGGTTTCGCCCTCTGCCTGGAATTGAACTCAGGTCTCCCACTTGCAAAGCGAGTGCTCCATAAGACTCCATAGCGCTTTATCACAGCTTCAAGATGTCTCAAAAAGTTTCTCAGAATATTCTTTAAAGTGAATTGACTGTATATTTTGGGGACGAAATGCGGCAGCCAATTGCGCACAGCAGAGTCCCGCAATCAGTCGTGGGTTGAGTGACTAAATTGAATGAATGGCACCTTCTGTCAGTAAAGTTGGTCATTCACTTCATGGCTGTTTGTGAGACATTATTGTGCTGTACTGTGTCTACAAATACACAGTCACTGCAGCCCATAAAATTAATAATAATAATAATCCTTGCATTTGATATAGAGTCTTCGAAGATGTCTCAAAGTGTTTCACAGAATATACTGTAAAGTATATATTTGTTTTTGTTTTGTGGGCGAAACGTGGCAGCCAATTGCACACCGCAGTGACCCAAAATAGTGGTGGATTGAGTGACCATTGAGTGATTATTATTTTTATAAATAAATATTTTCAAGGAATTATTAGCCCAATAGACTAACTAGGTAAACAGAGATGTGTGGAGTAAGGAAAGTTGCCTAATGTTTCGCCCTACCCGGGGATCGAACCCAACTCTTCTCGCTTGCGAGGTGAGTGCTCTAACCACTAAGCTTCAGAACTCACGCTGGGATGTATTGCCACAGGCCTCTGTTGACATGAACCCAGTTTCAGCACAGAGCTGTGTTTTCCTAGTGCTGCTGCTATGATTGAAACATTTCAGCAACTCACCACCCCGTGGAGTAGAAGCTTCACAGGAAGAGGAATATTCTATGTGATTAAACCTCCAGCACCATCTTTCATCGTTGAGATCAAAGGCTTTCATAGGACAGGCTTGGGGCTTAGAAACCCTGTGCACAGATCAGAGTCAAAGCACTTTAACCCTTGAGGAATGTAAGAGCAGAGCACAGCTGGAAATAGCATACATGGCAGAAGTACTCCTTTAAGCGATTATAATAAATAAACTTATTCTGCTTTCTCTCTCATACCCCTCTTTTGACTTGTTTGCCATTGATGGATTTGGTGACACAATCTGCCTCCACCATCTCACAGTGTTGCTTCACTGTTCCACATATTTACCTCTATCTGAGTACGGTACTTAAATCTCACCTTCCTTCTTCTGAGCTTGATTCTGAATTTTCTTGCTGTGGGGTTTGTGTCTGTGTTAATATTTAGGGTTCAGATTAATTGGTTCCTTTAGGATTTTTGAATACTTTGATAAGATCACTCATGAACCTTCACCCCTATCCCCTCCCCCCATCTTTATATTCCACTTCTCAACCAACTTCTTCAACTGTGCATATGGTCCCTCCCCCTCTCTTCTCTCTCCCACCACTGTGAAGTTACCCTACATAAATCCAAGCTGATCTTGTTGATGATAATAGTAATAATAATCCTTGCATTTGATGGAGCGCCTTATCACGTTGTTGAGGCATCTCAAAGAGCTTCACCGAATATATTGAAAAGTGATGTGACTGTATTTTATGAGCAAAACGCAGCAGCCGATTGAAGATTCCCGGATTCCATTACTTCTGAGAACTTGGCTTCCTAATTCCAGATGGCATCTGGAATCCACTGTATCTTCTGCAAGATGTCCTTACTCCGTATTTTGGGGACCAGAATTGTATGTAATACTCCAATAGCAAACGCCAGCATCTGGAAGGTGGTACACTAAAGCTGTTTCTTGTTTATTTCTTTGTCATGTTGTCAGTCTGTCCCATGTAATGGCAATGTTTTATTTGGATGAGAGGTCAGCCTTGTAATTGTGTAATATTGTAATTATTGATGCCTCATTGCTATGGGTAAGTGCGTAATTAACCCAACCTTTGTTTTTCTCTGGTGTTCTCAGGTGTGCCCTGCCTTCCGAGCTACCTGAGCCTATATACTGATCGCTACCAGGCCAACGGGTCAAGCCAGGGGCCACTGTACAGTCACGCAGAGCTGAGGACCCTGGAGCAGTCCATGCTGGCTACCTGTGTGGGCAGCATCGCAGAACTCAGTCAGTATCTCACCAACCTAGTGCATGCACATAGAGTCCTTTAAAAGATTGCACTTGCTTTATTATTTTTTTCCTGTTTACTAGACCAGCAATCTGTCAAACTATTCCGTTACAGTAGCCCTATTTTAGCCCAATTTGTCATTGTTGGGATTATTTCCTAGCAAACAGTTAAATTGAAGCCTCACTTGATTGTGCACTTCACTCAAACCAATTGGATGCACTTTATCTGCTTATCACAACCAAATCATTTGTTTTCTTTGTGTATAGTGTGACTGTATGATTCACCTACTAACAAAGAATTCAGACATAAACCTGTTAATCAGTATCCCACAGCCTAAAGTTTGAGAGGAATGAGTTAGTCAGACGTTCTCTGTGGTGACATCCTAGAACTGAAATCAGCAAGCATTTTGTCAGAGGGTTGTGAAGATTTGGAGGGCTCTGCCCCAGAAAACTGTGAAAGCAGACTCAATCAATAAGGATGTTTAAAGACAGATAATTGTATAGTAGTAGAAGCACGGGGTGGTAATGTGACAGGGTGGAACAATGAGAATTCCATTCTTCCACTGACATATGGAAATCCCAGAGATAGATTGTTGGAATGGAATGTGCTCTCTCCCTCTCTCTCTCTCTCTGGAGGGACACATTCTGCTTTCCTAATTCCGGAAAGCAATATCCAAGGCTTAGGGAGCCAGCAGTGGAGTTGTACCTAGTATTGGGATGTTGAGCTCAGCGGTAATCTGTTCCTCCAGCAGAATTACTCTATTAGGAGACCATTGGAAGGCAAGAGAGGAGTTATTGAGACTGAGTTTATTTCACTTGTACCATGCCTGAGCTGGGAGTGACCGGTTACAAGGTTAGGAATGTGTGCTGTTCCCAGCTCCAGTGTCCGACCTCAATGAGAGTATGAGATATTATTCAACCTATAAAAGGAATCCTGTTTGATCTTGCTGTCTGTCTTGTTGTGGAGATGACTGTATCTGACAGATTTGGTTCTAACTAATCATCTTCATTTCCCAGGTGACCTGGTCTCTCACGCTATGTATTACCTGCAGCAGTTTGGTGCCAAGTGTCACGGGACGGGTTCACAGGTGCACTTCAGACAGGGGCCATACTCCTGGGAGCCTGAGGCTCTTCACTCTCTGTATTACTATATGCACTGCCCCCAGATGGAGTGGGAGAACCCTAACATCGAGCCATCCAGAGTCAAGCTGGCTACTGAGAGGTAAGGCGCTGGGAAAGGGAAATCTACTCAGGACGTTTAATAGAGGAGAACCGTTTTAAATGCACCAAGTTCTTCTTGTGGAACTTGGTCAAACAGACGGCGAGTTCTTTTCTTTGTATGAAACCTACACATGGAAATTCCGTGTGTTGGAATGCACACTCTCCCCCCAGGAGATATGCATCCTGCATACCTTATTCTGGAGAGACCCAAGGCTTGTTGGGATACTGCTGGAGTTTAACTAGATACAACCATAGATTAGTATGTGTGTGTATTAATGTATATGTTTATGTTGTCTTTAAATGTGCGCGTCCTGTTCAGGATATATCCAGCTTCTCATTACTATGTTTTTTTTTGCCTCCCAGGCCATACGAGGTTCTCCCACCAGTGGTTGAATGGATCCGAGTGTGCATTGTACATACTGAGCACAGGCACAGTGTGGTGGTGGACAGCAATGATGTGCGTCAAGCTGCCCGGCTCCTACTCCCTGGCGTGGATTGTGAGCCCCGACAACTGAGGTCAGCACAATAACCAGAAACAACTCATTCATTCTCCTGGCCTGTGGCTTAATGGTTAACCTGGGTTTGTTTCCTGAGCAGGTCGAAATGTTAGACAAGTTTCCCTACTCCACAGTTTACCTAGCAGTCAATAGGAACCCAGTTGTTAGTCAATTGGGGGATTGCTTTTCCGGGGGTATTAATCCCTTCAAATAATCTAAAAAAATTAATAACAATTTGGTCACTCGATCCATGACTTTTTGTGGGACGCTGCTGTGTGCAATTCGCTGCCAGGTTTCGCCCACAAAATATACAGTCAATTCACTTTGCAGTATATTTTGTGAAGCGCTTTGAGACGTCTCAAAGACGTGATAAGGCGCTATTTCAAATTATTATCCCATTAAATGCCTGGCACACAATCCAGCACTGGGTGTTAGACTGTGGCAGACAGATAGGCTCCATGCGATGACCCCACTTGTACCGAATGCTCTGAAAACGCCATTTGTTCACAATGAGCCTCCCCCAAAATGATCATGGCTGGGCCATTTGGTGACAGAGGGCTCTCCTAACCCTGCTCTCTGTCTTCTGGTGATGATCTTAAATTGATGCCTGTAATTACTGATTCACAGACTGAAGTAACAATAATTATAATAATTGTTTCATTTGATATAGCGCCTTATCATGTCAGAATGATGTCACAAAGTGCTTCACAGGATATACTGTGAAATAGAGTGACTGTATTTGTAGCCAAGTGCGGCAGTACAATTGTGCACAGCAGTGTCCCACAAACATCCATGAAACGAGTGACCAATGTTTGAAGGAGTGGGGGGGGCGGAATTATTGGCCAGGACACCGGGAGAAACTCCCTTCTCTTTTCGAATAGTGCTATGGGATCTTTAGCATCCACCTGAACAGGTAGACTGGACCTCGGTTTAACGTCTCATCCGAATGACACACCTCCAACAATACAATCCCCACCACCCAGACTGCACTGGAGCGTCAGCTTAGGTTATTTGGGATTTGAACCCACAGCCTTCTGCCTCTGCGGCGAGCTCGCTACCACTGAGCCAGGCTGACAGATTCTTTCTATCCCAGGGCTGACAGCTGTGTGTGCAGATCCCGCAGACTGAACGCCAAGGAGGCAGAGCTGAAGCTGAGACAGGACTTGGGCTTTCAGATGCTGAGCTGTGGCCGTACAGACTTGGTGAAGCCAGCGGCTGGGCTGCTGGGACCAGAGGGGACCAACACTCTGAATGAACAGGTAAGGGAGGAACTGAGTGGAGAACTGGGTAATACACAGACTGCCCAGGAGGGGGAGATGGTGAGCGCAGGGCGGAGCGCTCGGTCAGGTATACCAGAAACTGGTGCCACACAAACTACTCACAGAACAATTTGCAGCTCAGTCCTGATTTCAGGATTGCTGGGTTTGTGCTGTTTGCTGTAACTTTATACTGTATCCATTTAAGAGTGAAATCAGGAAGCATTTTTTCACCCAAAGGGTGGAAATCTGGAATTCTCTCCCCCAAAAGGCCGTGGATGCTGGATCCATCCACACCTTCAAGGTTGAGGTTGATATGGTGTTGGGAGGTCAGGGGATTGAGGGATATGGGGAGAAAGCAGGAAATTGGAATTGAAAGGATTAGTTGAGGTACAGATCAGACATTAAATGATGGAACAGGCTCGAAGGGCTGAATGGCCTACTCCCGTTCCTATGTTCCTATCTATCCAAATATGCCAAATGTTTCAGAATCATGTCAAAAATTATAACATAGTCAGAGCTGCAAAACCATGGGCCCTGTGCAGGGGGAGGAAGTTTTTGCGTGTTAGCGAGTGGTTTTCAGGGAGCTGGTGGCTGTGTCTGGTTGCTGTGATGATTTTTGGAGCTGGTGGGGGGGTGGGGTGGGGTGATAAATGGACGGGTGCTGGGGCTAGTAGTTTGGGAAGGGGTGGGGAAAGCTGTGGAACCACACCCTCATTGTGAGCCTCTGACTGTTCAAGATGCTACCTTGAGAGAAGGGCACTATACAAATGCAAATTGTTGTTGTTGTTGAAGTGAAGAGTGTTCCCTCCTGGTAATGGCAATGTGTGTGTTGTGCAGGGAATGAGCCCACTGATGTACGCTTGTGCTAGTGGAGATGAAGCGATGGTACAGGTACTGCTGGACTCCGGAGCAGACATCGACATCCAGGTAAAGTGGTTGATGACCGGGGGATTGAGGACTTGAGATAGGGATTGCACATTGTTGCAAGGCTTGGAAAATTTGCGGCCCATCATGTTTTTCTGCCATGTTTAAATTCAAGAACAAGGGCTTAGAGCTTCAAAGTAAGAACATCAAAGGGAACAGGAAACAAGAAACAACACGGGAGACAATTTTTTTTAGTTCAAATGGTGATGGGTGTGTGCAACAGACTGGGAGCACAACTGGTTGAACAAGAAACTACAAAGGCTTTCAAAAAGGAACTAAAAAGGTTCCCATCATCTAGAAGAGTAAGGATTATTAGATTTAGAAACTGATACAGGGCGGAACCTGTGGGAAATTGGATGAATGCCACACTTACAGTGAAATATCTCATTCTTTGCAGATCAGACGCATGTTCAGCAGCTTTAGAAGCCTGAGAAAATCTCTGTTACCTGGGCGTGTTCTCTTTGGCTGATCCCATTTCATTCTCTCTCCCAAAATCAAACTAAGATAGCCAAATTCTTGCCACATGTTGATTTGTGCCCTGAAATTATGCTGCTTATTTCCAGTGGGTGGGTGGGTGGACGGGAAAATTGCTATAAGCCCCCTGACCTGTTTTGGTTGGTAGGTCCCCAGCACAGCTCAGCAGTTCACATCCGTCCATGCGGAGACTCGACGCTGGACTGCACTCACCTTTGCCGTTGCATTTGGACATCTAGCGGTCACACAGGTAAGGTTGCCAGGCTGGCTCATGCATATAAAAGACGGAATCCAGTGATGTTCTTAATCAGGAGCCAATAACATATAAACAAAACCCAAAATACTGCAGATGCTGGAAATCTGAAACAAAAACAGAAATCATTGGGAACACTCAGCAGGTATCTGTGGAGAGAGGAAAGTGCAATTTCCTCCCCTTGTTTTGCATCATTAACACCTCTTTAACCCATCATCTCCTGTCCTCTACCCCATTTTCTCCTTGTCTTCCTTGCCCTGCCTCCCCCCCTCTCTGTTAGCCCTTAAAAGCCTCTCCCTCCCAACATGCCCCAGTTCTGATGAAGGGTCGTGGACCCAAAATGTTGACTCACTTTCCTTTCTCCATAGATGCTACCTGACCTGCTGAGTGTTCCAATGACATATATGTACATTGGCTATGTATATATAGCCAATGACACCTTGCTGATTGTGTGTATTGTACTAACTCTCTCTCCCTCCCCCCACAGCTTATGTTAGATGCAGGGGCCCACGTGGAAGGCTTTGTCAATGAAGGAAGCTGTTCAGAAACACCTCTGCAACTGGCAGCAACAGCAGGTGAGCAGCAGAACACGTACCTGGTTAGAAACCGTAGGTACAGATATTGTAGGCCTGGCCTCAAAAGTGTGCGTGAGCACTAAAGGCTCCAGTGGTAATCTTTGACCCTTGTACTATTTGTATATTGTGTTCTGTAGTTTAATAATTATAAACCCTGCAATCTGCCGTGGGTGGGAGCATGGAGGGAAAAAACAATTTAAAGGGGTACTGTCTTCTTGATAGCCATTCAGGCAAATTTCTTTTTATTTGCTAAGAATGAACAGAGCAAGGGTGTGAATTCTGCCCATCAATCACGTGCAGTGTATCAATTTCCATAATAAACCTTTTGTATTTTCCCTCTGCCCCCAAAAAATTGCCAAACACTGCTCATGAAGGTAGTTCCTCTGAAAGAACCTTTGATTTTTAAACTATTTTTACAACAAAGTTCTAAAACTTTCTTTCCAGAAAAGTTTCAGGAGTGGAACGATTCTGCTCTGCTATTATTAATCATGATTATTTTGCTGTTTCCATGGTGAGGAAATGTTTCATTGAAGCAGGCTTCTGTTTAGTCTTGGGTATAGGATGGGAGGAGGGAGGGGAGTTGTTGGAGCTATCTGCACATGAACACAGATTTCCTAAAGGTAAAGCAGGATTCTGATTGCTTATACCTTCTGACAGGGAATGCACTTTTTTTATCAATTGGGTGTCTGACACATGCAGAAACCCATCACCGTGCTTAACACTATCCAAACCAAGCTGAGATTTCCATGCATTTCACCTACACATGGAAATCCCAGAGGTGGCTTGTTGGAATGGAATCACATTCTCTTCCTGAATGAACACATCCTGTTTACTTAATTCCAGAAAGTATTAGGCGCAGATTGGCAAGAGCCAAGGCTTGGGGATCTCCAGCTTGGGTTAACTATGGCAAACTGTTGCCTCTGAGTCAGAAGGTACTGGGTTCAAACCCCACATCAGGGCTTTGAGCTCACAGTCTAGGCTGATAACCTAAGCAGTACTGGGGGAGGCTTTGCATTGTTGAGAGTGCCGTCCTTCGGGTGAGATGTTAAACTGAGGTTATATCTGTCTAGTCAGGTGGATGTTAAAGATCCCATAACACAGTTTGAAAAGAGAAGGGAGTTTCTCTGGGATTCTGGCCAACAATCCCCCAGATAAATTGAGTTATTTGTTTCATAGCTGTTTGAGGGGCATTGCTGGCAGCTGCATTTGCCTATCAAATACAGTCTTTTCAGGTAACTTCACTTTACGCAAATGTAAGTTGTTATTATTATTGGCCTTTGTATAAGAAACCCCTCTCTCCACTCCTCCTTCACTGCCCATAACTGTATACCACTCTTTGTCCATCTAGGTCACTTTGAGCTGGTCAACTTGTTACTTGAGAAAGGAGCTGATCCCTTGGCTGGGGTGCTGGGGAAGAGTGGAGTGACTGCATCCCTGCAAGGAATTAGCAACCCCTTCAGCCAGGCTGCTGCCCATGGCCACAGGTAAGAACCGGAAATCAAGCAACAACAAAAAAATATCTTTACACAGCGCCTTTCATGCCGTGAGGTTGTCCCATGGCATGGAGCAGGCTGGAGCAGAGGGAGAGAGAGTAGGTGGGACAAACAGTATTGCAACAATGGGAAGGGAGTGACAAGACAGTAATACAGCTTCACCCTTGTGAAACGCTCTTGGTCTGTTTATATCCTCAGAAATGTGCTGAGGAAGCTCCTGTCTCAGCCAGAGGTCTCAAATGAAGACATATTATCCCTGGAGGACATCCTCGCGGAAGGGGCTGACGTAAGCTGCCCCCCGACTGTGAAGCCTGGACTGAGCCGCAGCAGCAAGGCCAGGCGGAAGGCCCTGCAGGATGCCCTGTATCAGAGCGCAGAGCACGAGTATCTGGATATCACCATGGAGCTCCGAAACCTCTGTGAGTAGCACTCTGGGAGGACCTCTCTCCACAGTGTTTGTGCCTGTTGGTTATTTCTTGTTTCTGGGTCAGAAGCTTTGTAGATTCAAGTCACGTGTTGGAACTTGAACTTGACATTAAACTGAGGTTCTGTCTGTCTGCTCAGGTGAAAGGAGAAACAAAATTATTGCTGTGTACAGGCCAACAATCCACCATGTAAATTTGGTGTTTTACTTGGCTTTGTGGGACCTTGCTATGTACAAATTGGTTGTGTTTTGCCAATAAATATAAAGCCAGCACACTAGAAAGCAATTCCTTGCTTGATCCTCCCATTAATCTGCAGCAAATGGAACCGTGTAGGTTAAGGTGTACAAGAAACAAAGAAGTAAGGGACACAAGAGGATTATGGGATGTGATAGACTCGATTTAGAAGCTTTTTTTTCACTGTTGTTAAAAAGAACCAGTCTCCAAATTAAAAGTGAATCTTCTATAGTTTGACTCGATTTGAATTTTAAGGCAAAATAATCTTAAAGGCTTTTGAGCCTTTAACCTCATGGAAGCCTGCAGCGGTGGTTAGAGCACTCGCCTTGCAACCGAGAGACCTGGGTCCGATTTCCGGCAGGGCGAAACATTGGGCAAGTTTCCTTACCCCACACGCCTCTGTTTACCGAGCAGTAAATAGGAACCTGGTTGTTAGTCGCTGATTGTTTTCTGAGGGTAATGATCCCTTCAAAAAAAAATTCTTAAAAAATAATAAATTAGTCACTTCAATCCACGACTGTCTGTGGGACACTGCTGTGTGCAATTGGCTGCTGTGTTTCGCCCACAAAATATACAGTCAATTCACTTTATAGTACATTCTGTGAAGCTCTTTGAGACATAATAAGGCGCTATATCAAAGACAAGGTTTAATATTATGTATTGCCGTGCTGTGCCAGCTGTGCCAACATTGCTAGCAGCTCTGCTGACTGAAGTGCGTCCTGTGTTTTGACCGAAACCAGCTGTGCCGTGGACGCTGCATGCCTGGCTGAAATCTCTGAGGACTTCCTTCATCCAGGGCCGCTGGTCCATTACGCAGTGCCTGCTGAAGGAATTTGACGGCGTGAAGGACGTGTACTGTGAAGACATGATCTCTCAGGGGCTGCCGCTGATGTTTGATATATTCCAACAGAGCCAGGTACAGAACCAACCAGCAAATAAACTGACATCCTTCCCGATATTAAGATCTGGAAGGACATGGGGAAAGAGTGGGGCTGATTGGATAGCTCTTCCAAAGAGCCAGCACAGGCACAATGAGCCGAATGGCCTCCTTCTGTGCTGTAATATTCTATAATTCTATGATCTCAGTGGTTAGAGCACTCGCCTTGCAAACGAGAGACCTGGGTCCGATTTCCGGCAGGGCGAAACATTGGGCAAGTTTCCTTACCCCACACGCCTCTGTTTACCGAGCAGTCAGTAAGAACCCAGTTGTTAGTTGATTGGTGGATTGGTACCATCATTACCTAGGTAGCAAAAGGACTTGGGTGTCCTTGTACACCAATCACAGAAAGTTAGTCTGCAGGTGCAGCAGCAGTTAGGAAGGCTAACGGTATGTTAGCATTCATTAGAAAGGATTAGAGTACAAGAGTAGGGAAGTCTTACTGCAACTGTATAGGGCCCTGTGAGACCACACCTGGAATACTGTGTGCAGTTTTGGTCTCCTCATTTAAGGAAGGATGTACTTGCCTTGGAGGGGGTGCAGCATAGATTTACTCGGTTAGTACCAGGGAAGAAGGGGATGAGTTATGGGGATAGGCTGACCAATTTGGGCCTATATTCTCTAGAATATAGAAGAATTAGAGGGGATCTTATAGAAACCTCTAAGATCATCAAAGGGCAATGATAGAGTAGATAGTGGGAGAGTGTTTCCCCCGGTTGGAGAAACTAAAACCAGGGGTCACAACCTGAAAATCAGAGGCAGCCCTTTTGCACTGAGTTGAGGAAGAACTTCTTCACTCAAACGGTGGTGAATGTGTGGAACTCACTACCCCAAAGGGCTATTCAAGACTGAGATAGATATATTTCTTATTGCAAAAGGGATTAAGGAATAAGGCAGGGTCAGGTAATTAGCTGGAGTTAGATTAGAAGATCAGCCATGATTGAATGGCGGGGCAGGCTCGAAGGGCCGAATGGCCTACTTCTACATGTTATGTTATGCTTTACCGGGGGCAATAATTCCTTAAAAAATAATAATAGATTGGTTGCTTCAATCCACGACTGTTTGTGGGACACTGCTGTATACAATTGGCTGTCATGTTTCGACCACAAAATATATAATCAATTCACTTTACAGTGTATTCGATGAAGCGCTTTGAGACCTCTCAGAGAGGTGATAAGGCGCTATATCAAATGCAAGGATTATTATTACTATCTCAATTCTGGCCTCATGGTAACTACAGTAAGATCCTGACATCTCGACCCCGGCTAACTTGTCACTACCATTAAGTCATCATTGCTGTCAATGACCCGGCTACATTTATTTATGTATTTATGCATATTCCTAACTTGCCTACTCTGGTTAGCTCGTCACTGAGCCCTTTTACCTGGAGTGGCGAGTTATCAGGAGTTTACTGTAATTCCGATATTACAAGCCTCACTATAGAATTTATATCACCTTATTCTGGATTCATCTGTTATATTAATCTACTAACACCTTAGCCTCCTTAGCTCCCGCACATGTTTCCCAACTCTATTCAGCTTCTCATCACATACTATACTATACATACTGTGAAGTGCTTTGAGAAGACATGAAAAGCACTATATCAAATGCAAGGATTATTATTATATACTAACTCGCTTCATTTCCTATGTTGGTGACTGATTGCTCGAGTACCAGATGAGGTCTGTCTGATGCCTCTGTATAATGCAATATGGATAATTGATGGAAAGTTGCCTACATTGGTAGAATGTTGCCTCTGGATCAAAAGGCTGTGTGGGGATCAAACCCTATGTTGGGACTTTGAGCTTGTTATATAAATTTAGATGTAAAACAAGTGATTGTTGTTATGGGTAAATCATATGTAGAAAATATATATATCATGTTATTTATATAATATATATGCGAGCTCTCTTTGCCATTCTTAAACACCAGTTGTTCAAATTTTAGCTAACAGTTTGCTCAAGCTGGTATGTGAGATATCTGGGCTGTTTACATGCAGCCCTGTTTTGGAGTTAGCCAGAGGCTGAGTGGATGTGGGCTGTAATCTCACTGGTACAGGAACATGACAGCTTCCGCTTCGCGTTCCATTTTCAGAATGATGTGATCGTTCGACAGATGGCAGCCATTTTCAGCCACTGCTACGGACCCTACCCCATCCCCACCATCCCGGAGTTTGGGCAGAAGATAAAGCCTGCAATTGGTGAGCGTCACAGTCCCTTTGTTCAGCTGGACAGGACACCAGCTGCATTTTCAAGCATGAAGTTTGTGGTATAGCATGTTTACACATGGCTGGTCCTTAATCACCCAGAACACAGCAGTAACGCCAGCTGCCAAACTGGTTGCCTTGCCACTGGGGACTGGGTCTTGGCAGCAGCAGCACCACCCAGTATAATGTTGGGCGTGTTTGAGGCAAGTGTCTCTTAGGAAGAGAAAAACTATGTTTCTTACAGTCCCGGGAAGCTAGAGTAACTTTATGCTGTTTGTTGCTGGGTGAGATGTGGACATTTTGCCTCATTCCCCAGGTCCATGTGGTTTTCATAATCATATCTTTGGCTCCTGATCCAGCTCTAAACTCCTATCCAAACCTTATTCCAGATCCATCTTTGCTGAACAATAAGGAGAAGTCTGAAATCACATTCCTGGTGGAAGGGAAACCTTTCTATGGCCAACGTGCACTGCTGTCAGCAGCCTCTTCTCGGTGAGACAAACCACAAAGCCATCAGTGACCTCATCAACACTTTACACCTGTATTGTGCCTTGCATGTCGGGAAAACGTCTCAAAGTGCTTAACAGGACTGACTAGTAGTCAGAGCTTGGCATATCTGAGGAATGTGGGAAAGACCAAAAGTGCGATTGAAAAGAAAGGTCTTTAGGCAGGCATTAGGGATGGGCACAGAATTCCTAAGAGTGGAGGCAAAATGGCTGAAAGCCTGGCCGTCAATGGTGGGACAGATTGGGCATGAGACATGAAGCTGCTGAGCAGGAGCTGTGGCCAGAGTGATAAGGGTGTAGGAGATTGCAGAATGGAGCAAGGCTGCGGAGGGATTTTGAGGTTAAGGATATTGATTTTGATCCACTGGGGGATAGAAAGCCAGTGGAGCCAAGTGAGGATGGGAATAATGCTCATGGAGCCTGGTGTGGGACAGGACAAGAGCAGCAGAGGTCTGCAGCTTGTGTAGGGAAGAGATGGGGAATCCGGCGAGAAGGGCATTCAACCATATCAAGGTCTCTCCCTGTCCTGGCCTCCATCCAATTTAAACCCACCTAATTTACAGCTTCAATCATTAATAAACAGTTGCTGAATATGGAGGTTCAACAAGGACAGAGGAAGGGAAGGTGGGCTCTGATTATAATAGTGTGAAGAAGAGCAACATCTACTATGTGAGAAATTATTTATTGTTACTTATTCTCACTTTCCCAGGCATTCAGCCTCAAGTAGAAAGAAATAAAAAGGCTGGAAGGTGTATGGGAATAGGATGGGGTAGTGGGATTGAATAGGCAGCTCCTACTCAGCAAACAACAACCTGCTTCATGTCTCATGCGCAATTTGTCCCACCATTGACGCCTAGGCTTTCAGCCATTTTGCCTCCACTCTCAGGAACTCTGACTCCCACCCCTAATGCCTGCCAATGTGACAGGCTGAGTAGATCCGTTCAGTACTGGACCTTTCATTATTCAGATTTGCACCACCCCTGTTGTTACTCCACGGTGCAAATGTCCTCTAAAGCTGAGAACCAGAGCATCACAAGTGCAAGAACCTGGGTTCGATTCCCGGGCAGGACAAAACATTGGGTAAGTTTCCTTACTCCACACGCCTCTATTTACCTAACAGTAAGTAGGAACCCAGTTGTTAGTCAAGTAGTGAATTGATTTTCCAGGGGTAATACTCTCTTTAAAAAAAATACTTTGGTCACTCAATCCACGACTGTTTGTGGGACGCTGCTGTGTGCAATTGGCTACTGCATTTCGCCCACAAAATATACAGTCAATTCACTTTACAATATATTCTGTGAAGCACTTTGAGGCGTCTAGAAGATGTGATAGGGCACTATATCAAATGCAAGGATTATTATTATTGTTAATCGTCACAAATACATACAAGAGATAGCATGTATCCACACTCCCATATCACTGACATGTTTTTCACGTTTTCAGTTTCAGGGGACTTATTTCTGGTGCACCATCTGCCAACACTCCAGCCTCCAGCCCCATCCTGGTCAAGGATATTACATACAGCACATTTGAGGTATGTAGCTCAGGTCAGCTAGGAGTGAGCTCTATTGGGAAGGGAGAAAGAGTCAAATTAAGGAGGGGAGGGGAAGAACTCTTTGGTTTGCTTTGGGGGGAAGGTCATGGGTGTTCTATACAAACCAATGCATTGTTTTTAAGTTTAACATAGGGTTGATGGTTGATATCGACATGAGGTTTTACTCTTGACGTCATCATTGGGTGGAGCAGATGTAGATTCTCAACCACACTGCATCTGCTTTAAGCAGAGTCCATTGTAAATATCAAGCACTAATATGTCATTCAGACTGCACATATTAATGTTAATTTATTGCAAGGATATCTGGTAGATGAATTGGATTATTGGGTTGTTTTATTATAAACACCATGTGACACTTCAATATTACAGAGAATTGGAGTCCTGTAGTTTAGAGATTAGAGCACTCACCTGGCAATCGAGAGGACCCGGGTTTGATTCCCAGGCAGGGTGAAACCTTAGGCAAGTTTGCTTACTCCACACATCTCTGTTTACCTAGCAATAAGTAGGAACCCAATTTCAGTTGATCGGTGGATTGCTTTCTGGGGGGAATAATCCCTCAAAATAAATGAATAATAATTTGGTCACTCAATCCATGACTGTTTGTGGGACACTGTTGTGCGCACTTGCCTGACGTTTTTCTCCAGTCAAATCACTTTACCATATATTCTGTCAAGCACTTTGAGAAATCTCAATGAGGCGTAAGGCACTATATCAAATGCAAGGATTATTATTATTAATACATTTCATTCTAAAAGGAGAGGTTTTTTTTTTTAGTTGCGGCTCAGTAAATTGGATTGACAGGCCAGGAATAGTCCTCTTTATGTTGTCAATGACAAATCCTGACTCTTTAACCTCTTCTGGCAGGTGATGGTTCAATATATTTACAATGGAGGGACAGGGGGCCTGGACGTCAGTAAAACCCAAGCCTTGGAGGTAAGCTTTCAAGCATTCTGCCCCATTCTTTGAAATTCCTTCTCGGAGTCCCTCAGATTGGATTCTTTCTTCCCCTTTCAAGGCACATCTCAAAATGTACCGCTTGGATTACCTATTTGGGCATCCTTCCCCTCCCGATCCCCAGCTCGGTTACCCATAAATCACTGTGAAGTGCTTTGAGACGTCCTCTGGATGTGAAAGATGCTGTATAAATAGACTGAATCGGTTTTAGATCAGGTTTTGTAGATTGAAGATCACCTCAAATCCTGCTCAGAATGCTCAAAGTGAACAGATGTATAGCTGAAAGAATTGAGTAGTCTAAAGCTGACATGAGCTTTCTTTGCTCCAGGTTCTCTCTGCTGCCAGTACCTTCAGACTGAAGGCTCTAAAACGCCACTGTGAGCTTATCTGTTCAAAGAACATGACCCTGAGTAACAGCGTACAGGTGTACCAACAATCCAAGGTAAGGAAGTAAAGGGCTGGGTTAAGGATCTGATGATTCCATGGATCGGAGTACGTAGAATTCAAAGCACACTCTTCCTAAACATTCAACACAGCTGTTAAAAAAAACCAGCTTTCTAAATCAGAAACATTGACCCCATAAAAATGTGAGTTGCTAGCCTGGCTGTGTTGACAGAGTTCTGTTGTGAGTTCAAGACTTGTTCTCATACTTCAGCTTGAAACTCCAATGGGGAAAGAGCTGCATTGTTGCAGCTGCCATCTTTCAGATGAGATATTAAAAAAACATGTCTTTTCAGGCGGACATTAATAAACTTGTGACACCTTTTATTAATAATAATAATAATCATTGCATTTGATATAGCACCTTATCACATCTTCTAGACGTCTCAAAGCACTTGACAGAATATACTGTAAAGTGAATTGACTGTATATTTTGTGGGCAAAACGCGGCAGCCAATTGCGCACAGCAGCGTCCCACAAACAGTCGTGGATTGAATGAGCAAATTATTATTACTCATTCCACTAACTTGATAGTTGCTGTGTTTGCCTACAAATACACAGTCACTACACTTGCAGTAACTCCCTGTGAAGCACTTTGCAGTGTCTTGATGTTAGAGGTGCTGTATCAAACACATGGATTCAGATTTCAATTCTTTCTTTCTTGGAGTGATGAAGAACAGGATTAACCTTTTACTCGCCATTTCTTGCTGCTGAAGTGATAAAAATGTCTGGTGTGATCTGCAGATCCATAAAGCCTCGGAGCTGCTCTCGTTCTGCATTGGCTACTTTCTGAAGAACATGGTGCCTCTGCTGGAGCTGGACTCCTTTCAACAGCTGCTTTTTGGTGCCTGCAAGACCACAAAAGGTGCGAGCATTCTCACAGAACTGCAGGCAGCCCTAGCCTGCAGGATGCAGGCCATTTACCGACCAACATCCAAGGAGACAATGGTGTGACCTGGCCTTGAGCTGAACGTCAAGCTCACAAACAATGTCTTCCATTCCTGACCCAGTGATTGCCAATGGAATCAACAGCTGTCTGGTGCAGTTTCATCTATGTGCTGAGGTTTCAGGGCACTGTATAGTCGTGTGACCAAAGAGCACATTTAAATAAGCTACTGAGTGAATTGTTTCTTAACTGCAAATAAGATACATCTGAGTGTTGCCTTTTAAAGAGGTCCCTGTATTTATTGAGAGCTGGTTGCTCCATCTGTCTCAAGCACTGTTTTGCTTTTACACCTACCCTCTTGTTTATTCAGGCTCTTAAAATGCCTGAGGCCTTTCTAATGCACTTTAATGTAATCTAACTTTATCTTCAATGCGATGCTCACTCCTCAATGTAACTAAAACTCAGCTGTGCCGCAACTGGTGAGCTGAGTGCTGAAGTGTTTAACATGTTGTACTGTACAGTGTGACTCTACCTCACACTCTACCTTGAGGCTCTTCTGTCAGTATCAAAAAACATGCGAAAAAACAGAAGTGTCTGGGAACACTCAGCAGGTCAGGCAGCATCTATTAGAGAGGAAAGTGAGTTAACGTTTCAGGTCGATGAGCTTTCATCAGAACCCCAAGGTGCTGCCTGACCTGCTGAGTGTTCCCAGTGACTTCTGTTTTTATTTCAGATTTCCATGTCTGCAGTATTCTGTCTTTCATTCAAGAAACAAGGATTCTGGACCTGATCCCTCTTTACTATTTACACCTCTGTCTCACTCTTCTCTCTCTCTCACTCTCTCTCTCCCCATCTCTCTCTCTCCCCTTAAACCATCTTTATCCCCAATTTTGGAAGATCTGGGGCTAGTTCCTGCTCACGCTCAATGAGGGAAAGAGATCTCACCCCGGAAAGGTATATAACTTGCACAGTTCAGAAAATGCAGCCTATTCACCAATAGTAAAAAGCCATGATCAGTTCTGGTTATTATCTAGAGAACCTGTGTTTTTCAATTTGTACATTTTCCTAAAAAAATTGAGGCAGGTCTTCTGATGGTCTCCTGATGGAGCCTTTGTGTTGCAAGATATCTTCTCATCAGTGAGTGAGTGCAGTCGCTCTACACATCAGCCTCTGTGTGGGTTTCAATGGACCAACATTGACACAACAAATTACATTTGTATAGCGCCTTTCACATTGGGAGGACGTCCCAAGCAAATTACTTGGGGTGGAGGGAGTTATTATGTGCCACATGTAAAGTATGTGTAAACGTATACTGAGTGAATGACTGGTATCCTTAAATATGCGATTAACAAATCTTTTTAAATGAGGATTACATCATTTAGGTCACCTGCGATCCCTCTTTACTCATTATGCATTATATGCATGCATTCCCACTGTCTTGGTGGTTGATCAAAGAGATTTATAACCCCTCACACAACTGTTTATGAAGATACTATTTATTATAATGCTGTCAATCTATTTGATCAAATGTTTTGCTTAATTTAATCTTTGAATGACCAACTTTTTGTAAAAAGAAACATCAAAGACTGTATAAAAACATGGGAGAAATATGTATTTTCATCAGGAATGAAAATGTCAATCAGTTTCCAAGCTGTCATTGATTAATTTATTTGATGCTGTTTGCACGTTGTGCCTTGTGTAATAAAAGGGAGCCAGGTCTTCATCCTTTGCCTCTGTATATTTATTATTACTGTGTTTAAGAAGTTTTCAGGACTCATTGTTTAAGAAAATAAGAAGTGTTCCAAATGTGCTTCTCACAAACCGAAAACCACTGGCCAAAACTGTAGGATTTACTAACAAAATGTGGAATCCTGTAGCTCAGTGGTTACAACACTCGCCTCGCAAACGAGAGGACCTGGGTTTGAATTTCGGGCAGGGCGAAACATTGGGCAAGTTTCCTTACTCCACACACCTCTATTTACCAAGCAGTAAATAGGAATCCAGTACTTTGTTGGATTGCTTATCTGGGGATAATAATCCCTCCAAAAAAAAATTGTGGTCATTTAATCCACGAATGTTTGTGGGACGCTGCTGTCTGCAATTGGCTGCCACATTTCGCCCACAAAATACAGTCACTGTATTTGTTTTGGAAAGCAGTATATTCTTTGAAGCGCTTTGAGACGTCCCGAAGACTCGATAAGGCGTGAAATTGAATGCAAAGATTATTATTATTCATTTTTTGGGCTGCATTCTGCTTTCCAAAACAAAGCACCCAATTTCCTTTCAGATACACACATTGTAACAGCGGCTCCTTTAAGCAAATGGGAATTCTGAAAAAAAAATCTACAGGCATTTCAGCGTATATCAATCAATTTGTGCACTTTAATGTAGCATTTTCACAGCTGTCATATTGCAGGAACTGGTTCAACTGAGGTTCAACATCAAAAGCAATGCCACTGCAATCACCTCCTTAGAGAAAGGGGTAAGGATCTGTGAACAGGGATAATCTACATGAGGGTTAGGATTAATCCGAAACGTTTGTTTTTTCTCCAGCAATGCTTAACAAGTATGCGTTTCATACCCATTATTTGTAGGCATTGATGAGAAACTCTTCATTTTTTTTGGATGGAGATTATCTTTCTTATCTTCCTAACCCCATGCTGTGTACCCCTCCTTAGAAATGCCTTCAATTTAGGTAAACATTCAGATTTGGATGGATTCAGCAGGATAGCAAAGTTCAGCTATTTCTTCTGGAGTTTCTTTTTTTCTTCCTGCTTCCTTTTCCTGATCAGATCACGAGCAGCTTCAAGCCCAAGAAAATAAAGAGTTCCCCAGTACTCCTCGTCATTCTCTGGCATGCTGACCATCTTGCTGTCCGACACAGGCATTGGAGTACTGAACAGGATCTCAAACAAAGCCTCATCTGGCTTATCTGGGTTCACTGAGTGTTGGAGACCTCGAAACCCAGAAGCTGAGGCTATGGGCATTGAGGTTGCTGGATTCTCATCTAAACCCAGAGTACGAGAACCTTCCATTTCAGAGACCGAATCAAGTGGCAAGCCTTGAGCCAACCACAAAGCTGTCTCCTTGCCTGTGGCACTCAGTATAATGGGGGCTGAATGTCTTCCTTCTACACCAGTGGTGCCTTGAGTTGTACTTCCCACATTTGGCTTGACATTTGGCTCGGAGAGGAGTACAGCTGGTCCTGAATGGGACGAGTCCTTTGATAAACTTGTGAACGAGGAAGTGGAGGTATTCTCTTCAAGACAAGAAGACGAGGCCTCAGTATCCCTGAATTCCCTAGATTTGGCTCCCACAGACAAGTCAAAGGAGACTTCACTGGAGGGTAGTTGCTGAGTTTGTACAATGTCTTTGAGTGTAGCCTCACCCCCCACTGAAACATCAATGAATGCTCCTTTGCCTATCAGACTAGTTTCAGGTAAACTGTTGCATTCCAGTCGATCACTAAGCTCCTGAAAATACAAGAAAATGATTGAATAATGTCATAATGTAACATACCTCGATCAAACAGCCACAGAAATTTCCACTGGTGTGAGACAACAACATTCAAGCAACACAGCTTCGCAAGCAGGTTGAACTTAGATTATTGAATATTGCAGATTTCCAGCCTCTGCAGTATTTTGAGAGGCAGAAATGGTCAGTCAGCCTGGCTACATGAATGTCTTGGGTCCTGCTGTCAAGTATAAGATAAGGTAGATGTTTCCACAGTCACATTGCTAAAAACAAATCAGTATTCCATTCAGTGTCTGACTTACAGAAGGTGTTTCAATGACAATACGTCCCTGGGAGCCTCTCTGGCTGACATTGTTCAATTGGGATTTTGTGTTTCCCATTTTATCTGTCAGATAAGAGAGAAGTGTAATGAGCATATAAGTGAAGGGGAAGAAATAGACAAAGTATGGCTAATTGCTGATAAACTCACCTTCTCATTCCATCCTCAAGTCTATCACTGCTCAAGGTTATTCTTCTTTGGAGCTGGTGCTATGAACCCAAGAATAATAATAATAATAATCCTTGCATTTAATATAGCGCCTTAGCATGCCTTCGAGACGTCTCAAAGCGCTTCACAGAATATGCTGTAAAGTGAATTGGCTGTATATTTGTGGGCGAACGCGGCAGCCAATTGGGCACAGCAATGTCCCACAAACAGTCGTGGATTGAAAATGACCAATTTATTATTGCTTTGTTTTGGAGGGATTATTACTAGGCAGTGGAGTGTGGAAACTTGCCCAAGGTTTCGCCCTGCTCAATAGCTCAATACTGACCCATGTTCACACTGTCTCAGACCTCACCGCCCCCCTATTCATTACTCCTTTTTTGTAACAAAGTGTACATTTATTTGTAAATAGAATATATATTAACACTTGTCTTAAAAAAGAACAAATTCTGTGACAGAATGAAGAAACGCAACACGTTATTATCCTGTTACAGGACGGGACAGCCTTTATGGTGGGGGTGGGGGGTGAAGGGGGGAAGGTGGGGGTACCTTTGGATACTCGATTTTGGTGGAGGGTCCAAGGCTTCCCTGCCTCAGGGTTCTGCCACCCTTTGCAGGGCGCAGTTGCAACATGGGGCTTGTACCCCCTTCCTTCCCCACTTTATGGGGAGTGCAGGCAGGTTAACAAAACATCACTCCTCCATTTATTGCGCACACACCTGGGATGTTAGGAATTGGTTTGGGAAGCACTCTACTTGCCAAATCTCTGTCCTGATGCGCACGTCTGCGCACCCATGCTTCAAGCAGTCTCGGGGCTAAGGGAGAGAAGGAAAGAGAACGGTACTAATGCAATGAGGTGTGTCACCCATTGTGCACCCACTCCCTCAGGCACCACCAATAATACACATTCAAACTGAGACTGGTAATGTGGCATTGACTGACAGGCAGCAGGCTGACTGATGGCTGACAGACTGAATACGAACAGTTGACGGGCTGAAAGATAATAATAATAATCCTTGAATTTGATGTAGCGCCTTATCACATCTTCAAGATGTCTTAATGTGCTTCACAGAACATACTGTAAAGTGAAATGACTGTATATTCTGTGGGCAAAACACGGCAGCCAATTGCGCACAGCAGTGTCCCACAAACACTTGTGGATTAATTAACCAAATCTTTTTTTAAGGGATTATTACCCCCAGAAAAACAATCCACCAATCAACTGACAACCAGGTTCCTACTTACTGCTAGATAAACAGAGGCGTGTGGAGTAAGGAAATTCACAGAGGTGAGAAGCGATGGAGTGACATTGAGCCTGACATATAGAGAGATAATTACAAGATTCACAGCCCTTGGAGCCAGGGGTGACACAAGGATTTGTTCGTCTAATCACTTAAGAATTGAAATTATTAAATATTTAAATAGTAAAATTTCTCCATATCCAATAGTTTGAAATAACAAGTAATATTGGTCAGTGTTGAAAACCCATGCCATGTAACTCACTTGATTGTAATGTAGTTAGACGGAGCAGCAATAATAGCTGTAGCTCACACCAGGTGGATCAAACGAGGACTATAATAGACACTAAATGGCACTGGTGCTCACTCAGTCCCTGTGTGCAGCGGCTCTGTGCCCTGACCACCTCCTGGCTGTTGTCATGGCTTCATTGTGACCTGCTCCACGTTTGATGCTAATTGTGAGGTAAGTGTCTTTCTGGGAGTTGTGTGACAGTAACACCCTGGGCTGTGTGGGACCTCCTGGGATTATCTCTCTCCTCCTTTCCCATCAGCTGGGGGTCTGTAGGCCACATTGTCCCAATGTGCCATCAGAGCAGCTCCATGTATGAGCAGGTTAGAGGCAGCAGAGTGCGGAATAAGGAACTTGTCTAACGTTTCGCCCTGCCTGGGAATCGAACCAAGATCCTCTTGCTTGCGAGTCGAGTGCTCTCACCAGTAAGCTACAGGACTCCACACAAGATCCCACAAACGAGCTTTAGCCAGCCAGGACACAACGAATAGGATGAGGGAAGTGGGCTGGGGTGATCAGGTTTTACAGGCCTCAGTTGATTGCACTGGGATCTCTGGGTCAGAAGGTTGTGGTTTCACACCCCACATGAGGACTTTGAGTTCATGAACTAGGCTAATAAACTGCTGCATTGTCAGAGCTGCTGTCCTTTGAATGAGAGAGACATTGAACCAAGGTCCTGCCCGGATATTAAAGGTTCCATGACATTATTAGAAAAGTGAGTTTCTCCCAGTGTCCTGGCCAACAATCAACCACATCAATTTCATGTAAAGTTTACAATTGTTTGTTTGTGGGATCTTGTGTGGTTGGTCGTGTTTGTCTATTAAAATCTATGCTTGAAAATGTTTCAACAAAGTGAAATAGATTGGGGAACAGCGACACCTGGTGATTACACTCAAATCTAACATCAGTGAGCGGGTTCTGCTCCCTAGTGTTGGATACCGTTTAAGAAAATTTGGTTAACAATTAACTAGGACCAATGAAAGGGGATCAGGAGGTAGAAGAAGCAGGGAGCTGAGAATAAAAGAGTTTTTTGAGGTGAGGAAAAAAATAAAGAGAGGGGTCTTATATTAGGCCTGAGAGGAGAAAAGATGGGCAAATTAGGTTTAAATTATTGCCTAGCCATGGGGAAAAAGAGTAGGAGTGGGAAGGTGAAGAAGAGGAAGGAGACGATGGGGAGTAGTGTGGAAGAAGGAGAAATAGAGAGTAAGATGTATAAAAACACCAGGTGGTATAGAACAAGAAGTAGGAGCGAAAATGGCAGAGAAGCCGAAAGTAGAGAGCGCAGGGAACAACCTCAGTATCACTGACCATAAGGAAGTGGTGGCAGTCAGAAGAGCCCTCTCCCTCCGGGCTTTTGTGTATTACAGAGGATTGGACCCAACTGCACGTTGCCCTTTGGGACTGAATGGTCTTCAGGCATGGAGACGGGTCAGTAAAGGCCTGCTGCAGACTAGTGCAGGTGAGCCTCAGGAAGTACACCATGAGGGATTCCACCACCCACTACCTCCTCCGTGCCCCCCCCTCAGGCCTCCTCAATCTTCACATCCAACGCCAAGTGCAAGGAGGTCATGGACTTCTTTTCATCCAAAATCCACAACATCCGCCAGGCAGCCTCATCTGCCTGCCTCTTGTCACCCACCACCACACCCTCTCTGTCCCCCTCACCCTCTTCATCATCAGCTCCTACCACCACCTTCATCCTACATTCCTTCCTCCCCATCTCCCTCCTCTCTCTCACCCACCATCACTTCAATGAAACCCACCACCTGCTGCCTCGACCCCCTCCCCACCAACTTGCTGGTCACCCAGCTCCCCCTCCTCTGCCCACTGACGTCATCAACGAGTCCCTCTCCTCCGGATCAATCCCTGCCTCCCTCAACTACTGTCATCACCCCCCTCCTGAAAAAACCCTCCCTAGAACCCTCAAACCCCAGTCACTACTGCCCTATCTCAAACCTGCCCTTCCTCGCAAAAGTCCTAGAACACGTTGTTGCAAATCAACCCCGCGCACACCTCTCCTCCCAATCCCTCTTCGGACCCCTCCAGTCCGGTTTCCGCCCAGACTGTGCTTATGAAAGTCACAAACGACATCCTCTGTGACCAGGGCTCCCTCTGCCTCCTTGTCCTCCTGGACCTCTCCGCCATATTCGACACAGTCGATCACGCCATTCTCCTCCACCGCCTTTCCTCCGTCATTCACCTCAGTGGGACCGCATTCACCCGGTTCGAGTCCTACCACATGAACCGCCAGCAGTACATCTGCCCAAATGGCTTCTCCTCCCGCTCTCACCCGGTCACCTGCGGGTACCCCAAGGATCCATCCTTGGCCCCTCCTCTTTCTGATCTACATACTCCCTCTTGGGGATGTCATCCGCAGAAATGGGGCACATTTCCACATGTATACGGATGACATCCAACTCTACTTTTCCACCTCTCTTTGCGCCACCCGGTCCCCTGATGTTCTGTCCGCTGCCTGTCAGATCTCAGGGGCTGGATGAGCGCAAACTTCCTTCAGCTGAACGTTGACAAGATGGAAGCCATACAACATCTAAAATCTCACGGTTCTCACCTCCTCCACCTACCCAACCTCCCACTAAAACTCTCCGAACCCGTATGCAACCTAGGCGTCAGGTTCGACCCCCAATTATCCTTCCTGCCCCACATCTGGTCCCTGACCAGCACCGCTTTCTTCCACCACTAACGCATTCGCCCGTCTCCGCCAATACCTCATTCCAAAAGCCGCTGAAACCCTGGTCCATGCCTTTGTCACCTCTCGGCTGGACTATTCCAATGCCCTCCTCACCGGTCTCCCCTCCACTACCATCCATAAAATTCAGGTCATACAAAACTCTGCCGCCCGCATTCTCACCCGCACCAAACTCCGCTCCCCGATCACCCCAGTCCTGGCCAGACTGCACTGGCTGCCTTGTCCCAGAGAGGATCGACTTCAAGATCCTCACTCTTGTCTTCAAATCCCTCCACTCCTCTGCACCCGACCTCTCTGACCTCCAATACCGAGCCCTGAGGGACACCACTACACACCTCCCTCCAATCAGAAAAGCAACCGTTTACTACCACTCTGCTTTCTATCTCCTCGCCAGTTCTGGATCCATGTTGCCACAGTCCCTTTAATACCGTGGGCTTCTATTTTGTTTATAAGTCTCTTATGTGGCACTTTGTCAAATGCCTTTTGAAAATCTAAATAAACTACATCTACTGCACTACCTTCATCCACCCTCTCAGTCATTTCATCAAAAAAATTCTGTGACATTTGTCAGACATGATTTGCTTTTAAAAATCTGTGTTGACTGTCCTTTATTAAACCATATTTTTCTAAGTGAGAATTTATATTGTCCCGGATTATAGTCTCCAGAAGTTTGCAGCCCTTCAGTCCTTTGGCACCACTCCAGTGTCCAAGGAGGATTGAAAGCTTGTGGCCAGAGCCTCCGCTATTTCCACCCTTGCTTCCCTCAGTAACCTCGGATGCATTCCATCCGGACCGGGTGACTTATCTATGTTGAGCACCGACAGCCTTTTTAGTACCTCCTCTCTGTTGATTCTTATCATATCCAATTTCTGTTCACATCCCTGCGATATTGTGGCATTGGTTGCATCGTCTTTTTTTGTGTGAAGACAGTTGCAAAGTGCTTATTTAGTACATCAGCCGTGTCCTCTGCCTCAACAAAAAAGATTTCCACTTGGGTCCCTAATTGGACCCACCCCACCTTTGACTTACCTTTTCTCTTGATCTGCTTATAAAATACCTTAGGGTTCCCTTTTATGTTTCCCACAAATCTTTTCTCGTACAATCTCTTCGCCCTCTTATTTCCCTTTTCACTTCTCTCTACTTCCTATATTCTATTTGATTATCCTGTGTGTTTTGGACCTGACATTTGTCATAAGCTTCCTTTTTCTGTTTTATTTTAATTCCAATTTCCTTAGTCATCCAGGCAGGTTTGACTGTCCTTCCTTTCCCTTTTGTGGGAATATATTTGCTCTGTCCCCGAACCATCTCCTCCTTGAAGGCTTCCCATTGTTTGTTTGCTGTCTTACCTGCCAATCTTTCTTTCCAATCTATCCTGGCCAGGTCCCTTTTTAGCTCACTGAAATTAGCCCGCTTCCAGTTGAAGGTCTTTAACTTTGATTGATTGGTGTCCTTTTCCATAACTATTCTAAACCTAATGATATTGTGATCACTGTTATCCAGATGCTCTCCTACTGAAACCTGCTCCACTTCATTAACCAGATCCAGCTCTGCGTCCTTCCTCATCGGGTGGAAACATGCTGATTTAGAAAGTTCTCCTGCACACATTTCAGGAATTCCTCCCTTCCTTGCCCTTTACACTGTTATTTTCCCAGTCTATGTGAGGATAATTGAAGTCCCCGATTATCGCTATTCTATTGGTTTTGCATCACTCTGAAATCTGCTGCAGATTTGCTCATCTATCTCCTTCCCACTATTTGGAGGTCTATAGTAAATACCTAACAGAGTAACAGCTCCGTTTCTGCTCCGTAACTCTAACCAAATAGATTCAGTTTTTGGACCCTCTAACACATCATCCTTGACAGTGACCGTGTCCCTAATGAGTATTGCCATCCCTCCTTGTTTCCCTTCCCTATCCCTCCTGAATAGGTTGTAGCCAGGAATATTCAGCTCCCATTCCTGTCCTTGCTTGAGCCAAGTCTCCGTAAATACCACTACATCATAACCCCATGTGGCAACTCGAGCCGCAGCTCACCAAGCTTATTGGTCATGCTCCGTGCATTTACACACATGCACTCCAAGACCGGCTTAATCCGCTCTACATTTCTCCCCGTCTCTTTCCACTTTTTGCTGGACTATTCCTTGTTTCATTTCTATTTGTCTCTCCTCGTCCACTATGTAACTCGTTTCCGCTCCCTGATGCTACATTCTGATTCCCATCCCCCTTCGAAATCAGTATAAAATGCTTCCCCACAGCAAGAGGAATTAGTTGTTTGGCAAAGAAATTAATTGAGAATTGTGAGATATAGTTGTGTGGGATTATTTAACTATTATATTTGATTAATTTATTAACTTTGTGATTGGCCAGATGGACAAAAATTTTGTTTTGGGTTATATTGCTATGTTCCTAAAATGCTTGCTTACAGAATAATAATAATAAAAATCCTTGCATATGGGGAAATGGGTTCGAAGATGTGTAGGGGAGGATGGATAATCCTGGAGGCGAAGAAAAACCCCAGGCTTCTGTTTTCTACCACATCCCGACTCCTCCGTCCCCCCGCCACCCCACGCAGGTCATCTCCTCCAACCTTCACTGCGAGGAGATGCTGGATTTCCTTGAATCCAAAATCAAGGGAATTCGCTCCGCGGTCACTTCCCCTCCAACATCCACCCACACCCCACCCCTCGACTCCTACCCATCCTCCCCTACACACTTTCATACCCGTTTCCCCACCCTCTGTCACCAAACTCATCCTATTCCTGACCCACCACCTGCTCCCTTGACCCAATCCCCACTCCACTCCTTATCTCCCAGCTCCACCTCCTTGCCCCACATATCACAGACATCATCAACCTGTCCCTCTCCTCTGGCTCTGTTCCCATTCCCCTCAAAACTGTCACCATCACTCCCTTGATGCGTCGCAGCTATCAAGCTACCGGCCCATCTCCAACCTCCCCTTCCTGTCCAAGGTCCTTGAAATAATTGTCGCCTCCCAGCTGCACTCTTTCCTCTCCAACCATTCACTATTCGAACCCCTTCAGTCGGGTTTCCGTGCTGCCCATAGCACAGAAACCGCCCTCGTCAAGGTCACCAATGATATCCTGACCATCTGTGACCAGGGCTCCCTCTGCCTCCTCGTCCTCCTCGACCTATCGGCAGCATTTGATACGGTCGACCAGGTTATCCTCCTCCACCGCTTGTCCTCCCACCTCAACCTTCAAGGCCCTGTCCTTGAGTGGTTTAGGTCGTACCTCTCCCACTGTCTTCATTTTGTTTCCACAAACAGCTTTTCCTCCACCCCCCGCACTGTCTCGTGCGGTGTCCCTCAGGGCTCTGTCCTCGGTCCCCTCCTCTTCACCCTCTATATGCTCCCCCTGTGGTGACCTCATCCGCAGACATGGGGTTAACTTCCACATGTATGCGGATGACACCCAACTCTACCTTTCCTCTTCTACCCTCAACTCCACGACCCCCGATGTCCTGACAGCTGTCTGTCCGACATCGAGTCCTGGACGAGAGACAACTTTCTTCAGCTCAAGTGCGTAAAACCGAGGCCCTCCTGATTGGCTCACGTCAGCGCCTCCGCACCTCAGGCGCTGACACCATCAGCATCCAAGGCTGCACTCTCCACCTCTCAAAGCCATCAGGAACCTCGGGGTTCTGTTCGACCCTGAGCTGTCCTTTCTTCCCCACATCTGCTCCACAACTGGCACCGCCTTCCATCACCTCCGAAACATCGCCAGACTACGGCACTACCTCACCCCTCACGCGGCTGAAACTCTGATCCACGCCTTTATCACCTCAAGGCTGGACTATGGGAACTCTCTCCTCGCCGGCCTTCCCGCCACCTCCCTCCACACTGCAGGTCATTCAGAACTCTGCAGCTCGTGTACTGTCCCGCACCAGACACCGCGCCCACATCACTCCCACCCTCGCTCGCCTCCACTGGCTCCCCATCCCCCAGAGGATCGAATTCAAGATCCTCATCCACACCTACAAGGCCATTCACGGCCTCGCTCCCTCCTCCCTCTCTGACCTACTATCCCCCTACCTACCTGCCCGTACCCTCCGTTCCTCTGGCTCCGGTCTGCTCCACATCCCCCGCCCCAACCGCCCTACCATCGGTGGCGGGCCTTCAGCCTCTCAGCCCCGAGGCTCTGGAACTCTATCCCCCAGTGCCTTCGCCGCCTCCTCCCTTTCCTCCTTCAAGGCCGGTCTCAAGACCTTTCTCTTTGACCGAGCCTTCAGCTCCCCTCTCGACTCTCTTCCCCCTCCTCGCTCCCTCCCTTCCTTCCCTCCCCTCACCCTGACCATTTCCCCCCTCCTCGCTACCTCCCTTCCCCCCCTCACCCTGACCCTTTCCCCCCTCCTCGCTGCCTCCCTTCCCTCCCCACACCCTGACCATTTCCCCCCTCCTCGCTCCCTCCCTTCCTTCCCTCCCCTCACCCTGACCATTTCCCCCCTCCTCGCTGCCTCCCTTCCCTCACCCTGACCATTTCTCGTGTCCTGACCCAACTGTCCAGCTCCTTGGGACGTCCTCCCGACGTGAAAGGCGCTCTATAAATGGAATCTTGTTGTTGTTGAGTGAGGAAACTTGCCTAAGTTTTGCTGTGAATTGAAAATGGATCCTTTCGCTTGCAAGGTGAGTGCTCTAACCACAGGACTCCAATGAAGCATTTCTACAATGGAGCTGAGCTGGCCAGGTGATGCCAAAACGCTGCCAGATATCCCTGGGTTTCTGCCTGGAATCCCCCCAAATAATGAAGGCAACAGTCACATTGCCCATCAAAGAACAATGAAAATCTTTAATATGTGTATTTAATGTTAATCCTTTATTCCCTCCAAGAAACTGGGACCAATTCCCTCTGAGATCAGGATGTCTGGACAGGACAAATGGGACCTGTGCACCAATACATTTCAAGTGATGATCACCTTCTCAATGGACAGACAAGGTGTTGATAGGGCCAAGTATATCATCATCCTTTTATGTCCTATTTTTTATGCCATGTGCTGAAAGCCACAGTGTCTATTGGGCATTGCCTCCATTTTGACTATCAATGGCCAACAAACATGGCAACATCTTCTGAGGGTACTGCTTGAAATGAACTCGGTGGTTCTTGTCATAGATCCAGAAATGTCCCTCAAAGTTCTTCCAAGTGAAGAACACTTCGTTGCTTGAGAAGACCTTAAGGGTGTGTCTCTGCTGCAAGATCAGGGTGTCTGGCCAGGACACTTGGGACCTGTTCACTAATAAATTTGACGTGATGTTTACGTTCTCAATGGAGCAGGTATTGATGGGCCCAAGTATGTCAGCAGTGTGAGTGTACACTATCTCTCCCTTGGCTTTCAATGCCACTTTGAGGGCTAAGCGTTCATTGGAGATGAGTTTGTCCATCTGATGATTAATGTATTGCACCTTCAGTTGGATGAAGTACCAGACCTTTCCTTTGGCTGAACACCTGGTACATGGCACGAGTCCCACACCATTGCAGGTGTTACACATCACAAACCTGTTCCCTGTGCACTCAGAACACAACTGGACTTTGTTTCCTAATCCAAAACTAAAACAATTTCGACAGTCAATTTTACCTTTACCCACACACCTTTGACAAACAGAGGACCCTGTCCCATTGCATTCTGAACATAAACCTTTCTCCTCACTGTTGGGCAATACAAAGTACTGGATTTCATCTGTAAACATAGCATTTGGGAAACATGGCACATTCCAAACCTTCAAACTGCTGCCAGGAGGTAACAATGTCCCTTTGGGTGGTTTTGGATCATAGCAGTAATGGATGGATCTGTGCTCTACAAAGGTATCCAGGAAATAATGTACTATTAATGATGGTTTGATGTCCATAATGATCAATCTACGTGCTACTTTGTTTTTTAAGCACATCCTTCGCTTCACCCAAGCCAGCAAGATCTTCCTGATTTCATTCTCAGTCAGGAGCTCGGATGGCTCCACCCTAATTGGTTTCTGGTTGCCCTTTTGGTCTGGGATCATCTTTAACACTGGAGGAGCGATGGACAGCCATTCCTGGTCCAATAATCCTGCATCTAAAGATCTACGTGAGATTTCTCTCCAAGGCATAATGAAGGAGTGATTCCTTGAAAGTCTCAAGATGTGAACATGTTGTGATGTGAAGCCGGTGGTCCTGGATTTCTGTTGACATTTATGCTGGTTTCTTGGTGTAAAATAACATGTTGTGATATTTAGTCTTTGAGGCAAATAGAAAACCTGGGCACTTTGCGTCAGCAGCTTGGAAGGAATTTCTGTTTTAGGAAGATTATGATGTCACACGAGTTACCATGTAGCCCAGCATCACCCATTGCATTGTGACAATGAGGACGGTTTGGTCTTGCTTCTTTCTGTCTCAATCCATGCAACGACCGACCTTTACCATCCAAGGTGCCAGCTTGCCTCTGTAACATCGCCCGACTCCGCCACTACCTCACCCCTCAGGCCTCTGAAATTCTTGTTCATGCCTTCATCACCTCCAGGCTCGACTATGCAAACGCCCTGCATGTCGGCCTTCCCAACTCCTCCCTCCACAGGCTGCAGATAATCCAGAACTTGCAGCCCGTGTCCTCTCCCGCACCAAACTCCGTGACCCCATCTCTCCCACTCTCGCCTGACTCCACTGGCTCTCTATCCTTCAGAGGATCTAGTTCAAGATCCTGGTCCTCACCTACAAAGCCCTCCATGGCCTCGCCCCACCCTACCTCTGGGACCTCCTAACCACCTACCAACCCATCCGCTCCCTCTGCTCAGCCGGCTCTGCCTGCTCCACGTCCGCCGACCCACCCGCCCCACCATTGGCAGGAGAGCCTTCAGCCACTCTGCCCCCAACCTCTGGAATTCCATCCCCAATCACTTCGCTTCGCCCCCTCCTTAGCTTCCTTCAAGTCCCGCCTCAAAACTCTCCTCTTCGACCATGCCATCGGTTATTCCCCCTTCCCTCCCTTCTCCTCCCTGACTCCAGCTCAGGTCTGAAATGCTGTCACTGCATTTTATGCATCTAAGAAATGCATCTTAGGACGTCCTCCCGACGTGAACGGCGCTATACAAATTTTGTTGTTGTTGTTGTCTGTGTGCTGTCTCTGGGCATTATTTAGTGTCTCACCATGCCTGAATCTGGTCCTGCATCAACTCAATTAAGCTCTTATGAGTCAACAATCAATGAAATCTCTTTCAGAGACAGCAAGGAATAGGTTAAAAGCATAGCAATGAAGTCCTGTTGAGTAGTGGTTAGAGGGCTTGTCTTGCAAGCGAGGAGACCTGGGTTCGATTCCCAAGTGGTGCAAACCTTAGACAAGTTTTATTAATCCACACGCCTCGGTTTACCTAGCAGTAAGTAGGAACCCGGTTGTTAGTTCATTGGCGGATCACTTTCCTGGGATAATAATCGCTCCAAAAAAAAAATCAGTCGATGACCGTTTGTTGGACACAACTGTGCTGCCGCGTTTTGCCCACAAAATACGCAGTCAATTCACTTTACAATATAATCAGGTCCGAAATGCTGTCACTGTCCAGCGCCTTGGGACGTCCTCCCGATGTGAAAGGCGCTATACAAATGTAATCTTGTTGTTGTTGTAATCTGTGAAGCGTTTTGATACGTCTCAACCTCATGATTGGCACACTCACACCCTATGTGAGGGGCACTATAAAATTCAAGTTGTTGTTGTTGCGATAAGGCACTATATCAAATTCAGGGCTTATTATTATATAAATTAACATAGAAACAAAATGAACATAGACACATACAGATTAACATAGTAAAGTAGTAATGTCCAGAACAGAGGGAGGTCTCTGGCCCATCATGGCTGTGATACTACCATTGTCTATGCTTTTTTTAATTGCTCTATTTATGAATCCATTTTCCAGCTCTCTCCCGGTACCTCTAAATGTGATTACTGCTCAGCTGTTCATCCAGTTCCCTTTTGAATAATTCTATTGATACATTTATGGGAATGAATTTCACACCATTTACAGAAGAAATTCCTAACCTCACCCCTGATTATTTTATTAATAATCCTGAGACTGTCCCCTCACCTATTCCCCAAGGAAATTAATTCCTAACTACATTTTCATAGCTAAGGTGTATTATGATAAATTATCATGAAGATGCCTTAAGTTTAAATGTGGCTCTAAATAAATTGAGAAACTAAGGTGAAGTGCAGCACACCACTAAGCTTGGAAAGAGTAGGCGAAAAGACAGAAACATGAAAATGTGTTTCCGTGGGATCTTTAACATTCATTTAAACAACAAATATGACCTTGGGTTCATGGCTTTTTTAAAGGTCACCACCTCTGACAATTCATTGTTGCCCCAGTACTGGGGTGGAGTATGAGTGTAGATCATGTGGTCAAAATGTTCACTTCGCCCTTGAACCCTCCAGCATTTGGGCCAGAGGAAAGAGTGCCACCCACCGAGCCAGGCTGACACCAAATCACCCACCGAGCCAGGCCGACACCAAATCACCCACCGAGCCAGGCCGACACCAAATCACCCACCGAGCCAGGCCGACACCAAATCACCCACCGAGCCAGGCCGACACCAAATCACCCACCGAGCCAGGCCGACACCAAATCACCCACCGAGCCAGGCCGACACCAAATCACCCACCGAGCCAGGCCGACACCAAATCACCCACCGAGCCAGGCCGACACCAAATCAGGGGAATGAACAGTGGCCATTGTTTTGGCTGCAGAACTTTCTAAAAATGACTCAAACAGAAGAGATCTGCTCAACAGTTTATTACTAGACTTTACAACAGCCATTAATTAATTGAAATCAAGGAGAGGCAGACAGTAGGCAAGATTATCTTGGAGAAGAAGGATGATTTGGCAGAGGCGAGGGCAGAGCGGTATCATAGAATCATCGAATCATATAGCACAGAAACAGGCCACTTGGCCCATAGTGTCTGTGCTGCTCTTTGAAAAGAGCTTCCAAATCAACCCCACTCCCCCGCTCTCTCCCCATAGCCCTGATCAACCCCACTCCCCCGCTCTCTCCCCATAGCCCTGCAACTTGTCTTCCCCAAGTAATTATCCACTTCTCTCTTAAAAGATATTATCGAATCGGCTCCACCAGCCTTTCAGGCAAGGCATTCCAGATACCAACAACTCGCTGTGTAAAAAAATTTCTCCTCATCTCCCCTCTGTTTCTTTTAACAACTATTTTAAATCGGTGTCCTCGGGTTACCGACCCTCCGCCAGTGGGAATAGCTTCTCCTTGTTCACCCTATTGAATTCCCTCATAATTTTGAAAACTTCTATTAAGTCTCCTCTTACCCTTCTCTGCTCCAAGGAGAATAATTCTCACTTCTCTACCTCTCCTGATAACTGAAGTCCCTCATTCCTGGTACCATCCTGGTCAATCTCCTTTGCTCCCTCTCCAATGCCAGGGTAATGTTCATCAGTAGCAGGCGGTTTGGGAGGTGAGGGGAGCAAGGGCATCAAGAGTAGTGGAGAGGAAGTTGTGGAGGAGAGTGAGCGAGGAGGATAAATCAGTGCGGGAGGAGGGGGAGGAGTTCAGATGATTCCAGGGCAGTGGAGAGGGATTGTGGGGAGATTTTTTTCCAGAGGCGGTAGGAGATGGAGGTGGGTTTGGTGACGGTGGAGAGAGGGATTGAGGAGTTGAAAGAGATGAAATGGTGATCGGAGATGTTTTTGTCTGTGATTGTGATATCCGAGACACAAGGTAATTACCACGTCAAGTGGGTGGCAGTGAATGTGGGTGGCAGAGTGGATGTGAAGGGTGAGGTTGTGTGAGGAGAGGAGAGGAGAGAGAAGTCCGAGGAGATAGAGCAGGAGGGGGTGAAGTGAAGGTTGAAGTCGCCGAGGATGAGCAGGCATTCAGAGGGAAGCTAAGAGGGTGGAGATGTTATAGATGAAGGTGGGGAAGGTTTTGGGAGGTGGTAAATGAGAATTTTGAGGGAAAGTTTTGGAGGGATGGTAGAGTGTAAGGTGCTGAAAAAGGGGAATGAGTCAGAGGAGTAAGGGGTATAGAGCTAGTGAGGTCCTGGAGATGAGAGCCAAAACATTGCCACAGTGGTTGGGATGTGGGGTATGGTGGGAGGTATAGCTGGGTGGTGTGGCCTCAGTGAGGGGAAGGGTGTCACCCGGGGTGATCCAGGTTTCAGTGAGGGCCAAGATGTCGATATTTTCATCGACCTGGGATTTAGATGGTTTTGCTCTCCGCTCTCAGTTACATTCTCATTTTAAAGAGACAGCGTCACAGTTGTTTCCTTTCCTTTCCCCACCCCTCTCCTCAGAACTCTAGCTCCTTTCCTACAAAATGGAAGCCATTCTCCTGGGCTCCTGTCAACGTCTTCTCTCCTGTGGCTCTGACCACCTCAACGGTGTACCCCTAAGACTTACCAAACCTCTAGGTAACCTAGACATCAGGTTCAATCCGCAGCTATCCTTCCTACCCTCACATCCAATCCCTAACCAGGACTGCTTTTCTCCTTCTCCATCACATTGCCCACCTCTGATTGTACCTCACACCCAATGCAGCCAAAACCATCGTCCACCCTTTCGTCACCTCCTGGGTTGATTATTTCAGTACCCTCCTCACCGGTCTCCCCAGCTCCTCTACACACAAAATCCAACTAATTTGAAACTCCACCACCCATATACTCACCTGCTCTAAACTCCAAACCCGCATCACACCATCCTCACCAAACTCCTCTGGCTCCTTGTAATGGATTGACTTTAAGAACCTCACACTTGTCTACAAGTCCTTTCACCACCTAGTACTTCCCTACCTCTCCGACCTGCTTTTTCCCCACTCCACCATTTGCTGCTTCTGCTCGGCTGGCTCCGGCCTCCTGTTTGTTCCTCATCCCCTCTGCCTCATGTTTTTAGTCTAAAACCTTGGCATTCTCTCCCTCAATCCTTCTTCCTTGCCCCCTTCTTCTCCCTATTCAGATCATGCCTGAACACTTTCCTCTTTGACCTTGCCTACGGTCACCTCCTCTCTCCCCTAACTTGGCAACAGGTTCCGCTACTGTTAAGCCCTCCAAGACACTGGTGAAGGCCACTGTATAAATTCAAGTTGTTGTTGTGGCAATGGTACATTGGTTCAAAACAGGAGATAGAAACAGAAATAGTCAAGACCGAGAAAGGCTGGGACTAGGAGCAGGAGGAGGAACTATTGAATACCAGGAAATAATAATAATAATAATCCTTGCATTTGATATTGCACCTTATCACGGCTTCGAGACACCTTTAAGCTTTGCTACACCTGAAAAGTATTGCTTTGTACAGAGGGTCATCAACAGCTGATAATGTTAGTTATCAGGATGGGTGGTGGAGGATGTGGGACTTATTCTGTATGTTTCGCCCACAAAATACAAAGTTACTCCACTTTACAATATATCCTGTGAAGCGCTTTGGGACATCTGAATGACTTGATAAGGCATTTTATCAAATGCAAGAATTATTATTATTATATTTTGGATAGAGTATATATTTTGGAAATGAATAACAATCGGTCAATGCCTATTTGGTGTTTTTTCAGATGTTCTGCAATTGAATAAAAATGACTTCATGGATAAAAATAGATTTTTTTAATATTGATATTTTGTCATTTTCAAGGTTACAAAATTGTCCAAAAGAATAAAACTCAATTTTCACCAAATATGTGTAATATTGAATGTGCAGTTGGGAAACAAACTATTGTGTTCAGAGGAGAGGAGTCCATAGCAATTTCAAAGGAGAGAGAAAACAGATGGTTAACAGCTGATTCTTGGCCTGGCCAATGGACCAGACCTCAGTTGGAGAAGTGTTTACCTACAAAGTTATTGAATGTGCTTTGCCCGCAAAAGCACAAAATACACAGTCACTACACTTTACAATATATTCTGTGAAGCGCTTGAAGACATCTCGAAGATGTGATAAGGCACTATATCAAATGCAAGAATTATTATTATTACTAATACATAATTATTTCTGGAAAAAGTTACTTATAAAATATTCATACAAAGAAAAGAAACGTAAGAGAGTCCTGGCCGGAACAACAGATCAATAACCAATAAGTCTATAAGAGTTACGGTCGCTGATAGTGGCTTGGAAACAATGCCTCGGACACTAAGGCAATGTTTGAGAGCATGGCACTTTCTGTCCAGTTCTGCTGGTTTCTTCCATAGAAATGAAGAGAACAATTATTGTTGATCACTATCTCTAGGAATCTTCTTAACAAACAAGAGAAGCCAATCATCTTCCTGGATTTGGTAATGTTCAGCGTTTGATACTGCAGAAACCGGGAGTCACTCTTGATCTCCTGGGAAGGTGAAATGGACGACTGATGAACTGGATTGACCCCATTTTAATACATTGAAGATTTGAGCAACAAGATAGGAAAGTGTTGGTCTTGAGAAGAGCAAAGTATTCAATCTTAGACATATTTACAGTCCCACATGTAATTAATTGCATTTATAGTTGCTGGAGATCTGGCAGTACATGGTCATAGCGAAGGACATGCCTAGAACCTAGACAGAAATAACAACATCAGCAACACAGATTGACATCTCTGATCTTTATAATGAGCCCATACTAAATACAAAACCCTACCCATCATACTATTAATGCTACTACGACTTCTCAAATGTCCTCTTTGTCAGTCTCCCCAGCTCCACTGTGCATAGGATCCAGCTGATCCAAACCTCCGCCGCCCGCATATTCATCTGTACTAAACTCTGTACCCCCAGCATGACAGTTCCAGCCAGGCTCCACTAGTTCCCTATTGCTGAACAGATCGATTTCAAGATCCTCACACTTGTTTTCAAATCCCTTCAAGCCATAGCACCTTCTACCTCTCCAACCGCTTATGCCCCAACCCCCAACCCACTGCCTCCGCTCGACTGGCTCCTGCCTCCTGCATGTCCCCCCATGGCCTCCGTTCCATCATTGGTGGCCACACTTTCAGCCGCTATACTCCAAAACTCTGGAACACTCTTCCTCTACCCCTCCGCCTTGCACATTCCTTCCCCATTTTCAGGTTGCGTCTGAAGACCTTCCTAGTCAACTGTGCCTACGGTCACCTCTCCTTCCCCCCTACTTGGAATTGTGCTCTGCCACTGTCAAACACTCATTATTGAGATGTCTGAAAGCGCTTTATCATATATACTGTAAAGTGAATTGGCTATGGACAATTTTGTGGACAAAACCGGCAGCCAATTGCACACAGCAGCATCCCACAGACAGTCATGGATTGCGTAATATCCATGCTATATAAATGCAAGTTGTTGTTTCTATTGTTGTGCTTGAATTTGATATAGCGCCTTATCACGTCTTCGAGACGCCTCAAAGCGCTTCACAGAATATACTGTAAAGTGAATTGACTGAAACGCGGCAGCCAATTGCGCACTTAAAACCATTGTCTGAAAATTTAAGATTCAGCAGAATTTTCTAAAATGTTTCAATCCAATCTGCATTTGGACACAGCACCTTAAGTGATGTGTCCGGGAAAATAATTTTTCTACTGACCATTTTGAAGCAGCAAGTTATCTGACAGACTGGCAGCTTGATTGTGTGTGAAGATCTGTCCTGGAAGCTGATCAGGGGCTGCTCCGCTCAACGGAATTATATCTTTCACTTAAATGAGCGGCAGCCAGGCACTCACTGAGCTGGGAAAGTGCTTTAATCTTGAAACCTTACCTGGATAATTGACACGCAGATGATTATTATTCCCACTAAAAGGAAGTTCCCATCAAACCAGTTCCTGAATTTCTCATAGCAGCCCTGGAGAACACACAAGAAAAACATCATAAGCCTTCATGTTTTGATATAGTGCCTTATTACATCATTGAAACATCCTTGAAGGGCTCTGCAGGATTTTTGCTGTGACATGTACTGTCTGTATAGTTGTAGACAAACACAGTACAGGACAATAATGTTTCACAAACAGCCATGAAGTGATTGACCAACTTTAATGCACAGAAGGTGCCATTCATTCAATTTGGTCACTTTACCCAAGGCTGTTTGTGGGACTCTGTTGTGTGCAATTGGCTGTGTTTCGCCCACAAAATACACAGTCAATTCACTTTACAGTATATTCTCTGAAGCGCTTTGAGTCTTTTCAAGGAAGTGATAAGGCGTTACATCAAATGCAAGGATTATTATAACGATTATTGTTCAGCCCATCGTGCTCTGATGGCTGTGGGCTGTGTGATGGTGCTGTGTGTTGAGTTCCACTCACGTGCCCCCTGTTCTCTTATATTTTTCATTCCCTCCCTTCCCTCCCCTCACCCTGACCATTTCCCCCCAATGCTCAGGTCCTGACCCAACTGTACAGTACCTTGGGACGTCCTCCCGACGTGAAAGGCGCTCAATAAATGGAATCTTGTTGTTGTTGTTGTTGTTGCCATCATTTGGTCAGGCATTCATTGCCATAATAATCCTCTGCCCAAAGGAAACTCTCCTAACTCCACTCTCTGTGTTTTGGTGATGATCTTAAATTGATGCCTCTAATCACTGATTCACCGACCGTAACAGTAATAATTAGAATAATCCTTGTATTTGATATAGCGCCTTATCACATCATTGAGACGCTCTTCACAGGATATACTGTAAAGTGAATTGACTGTGTATTTTGTGGGCAAAACACAGCAGCCAGTTTGTGCACAGCAGCATCCCACAAACAGCCACGGAGGAAGGGACCAATATTTTTTAGAAAGGCTAGAGAGGCTGGGATTATTCTCATTGAAGGTTACTAGGAGACCTAATAGAGGTCTTCAAAATCATGAGGGGATTTGATAGGTTAGAAAGGGAAAAACTGTTCCCACTGGTGGGTGTGTCGGTGACTCGAGGTCACAGATTCAAAATAGTCTCTAAAAGAAGCCGAGGGGAGGGGAGAAGAAATTTTTTCACACAGTGAGTTGTTCGAATCATTGCCTGAAAGGGCAGTGAAGGCTGATTCGATAACTACTTTTAAAAACGCGGTGGATGGGTATTTGAGGAGGACGGGTTTGCAGGTTATGGGGAAAGGGCCGGGGAGTGGGATTGACATTACATTGCTCTATTCAAAGAGCCGTCACAGACTCGATGGGCCGAATGGCCTCTTTTTGAACTGTACGATTCTATGATTCTATGATTTGAGGAGATCGTTGGTCAGGAAAAACTCCCTTCTCTTTTCAAAACAAGCCATGTGAATCTTTAACACCCACCTGAACAGGCAGACAGGACCTCGGTTTACCGTCTCATGCAGAGGAGGGAACCTCCGATGATGCAACACACTCCTAGTGCTGAATTGGAGAGTCATCTTAGACTATGTGATTCCAAGCCCCGAGATGTGGGGTTTCAGCCCACAATCTTCTGACTCAGAGGTGAGAGTGCCATCACTGCGCCAGGCTGATACTGACCATTAGAACTGGGATACTACCCTGCCTGAGAGGCGCTGTATAAATGCAAGGTGGTGGTGTTGTAGAAATAGTTTGCCCCAATTTTCTTTAGTAACATCTCACATCATTGTGAATACCTCGATTTTCAAGACAGGAGATGGTCAGTCCATTGTATCTGCATCACTGTTCCCTGCTTTTATTAAAGCACTTTCTATGGAGCATTTGCTGTTAATCTTCACTTTTTCTGATCACTTTCAATCCTATTCCCAACCGGAAGTTCATCTGGCCTATTCCTGAGTAAGTCAGTCGGTGTTTCTGTGTCTTTGTGTCCCTGATTTCCTATCCCCTTGAGTGATGCGCCAGGGTCTCTCCCTCCCATTGTCCCACATGTTCAAAATATTTTAGCAATTAGATTAGTAAAATTGCAGAGTGCAAACTACAACATCAACTTGCATGTATACAGCACCCCTCATGCAGGGTAGCGACCCAGAGCGCTTGACAGTGGCAGAGCACGACACTGAGCCGGGGGGACGGGGAACTGACCGTAGGCACAGTCAAACAGGAAGGCCTTTAGGAGTGACCTGAAGATGGGGAAGGAAGGGGCACGGCGGATGGACAGAGTAAGAGTGTTCCAAAGGCTGCCTAAGTGCATCAGAAGAAAATCATCAGTTTCTATGTCTTCCCTGAAGGTGAGATTTGTACAAGAACATCTTTGAAGCTCACCTCTTTCACAAAGTCCGTGCATGGATTTTTGTTATCTAGACAGCATGAGGCTGGTACATTTCTGCCCCAGTCAGTGTGGTTGACCACCCCGCAGCACTTAAGCTATGAAAAAAGGGCACACATCATCAAACCGACTCAGAAATGAACAGCACACATAGAATCATAGAAATGTACAGGATGTCCACAAAGTCTTGTGTGTTTTTTTTTCTGCAGTGCACTAACCAACAACTAAAATATGTGGAAGAATGATGATAATTATATTTAGGAGTACTTAAGTGTTTAACTGATTCTGGACATCCAGAGGGTTTGTGTGAGTGAGTGTGAGTGAGTGTGAGTGAGTGAGCTCCAACATTTTCATGGCAGATAATGATCCATCGCCATATTTGGTCAGTGTGACATTTTCTGTCACATGGATGGAGTAAGGAGGCGAAATGCATCGCTGGCAGTTTCTTTCAGCTCCTCTGCAGTCTCTCATCTGTGTTTTGTAATGGGTGGGTAAAATGACTTTGCTCTGGACACCTTTTACAGCCCAGAAGAAGACTGTGATAGCTATTTGAATGTACAATCCAATCAATCCTATGAACTGTCTTTTTTCCCATAAACCTGGAGTTTTTTTCCTTTTATATATCTATCCACTTCTCTCTTGAATGCTAATTATGGATCGTGTCACCACCATCACACTAAAAAGGGCATTTCACATCCTACCCCCTCTCAGTGTAAAAACATTCCTCCTAATCTCCACCTTTCCTCCCTTGCTCACTGTTTTAAATTGATGTGGTCTCATCACTGATTCACCAATGAGCAGAATTAATTTCTCCCCCATTTGCTGCATCAAAACTCTTCTTAGTTTTGAAGACCCCTATCAGGGCTCCCCTTAACCTTCTCTGTTCCAAGGATACAATCACATAGGTCAATTATCATATCAAATTGTTAAGAAATGAAGTGTTTTTTTACTCAAATCTTGTGACATTTGATTATGTGTACTGTTTGATCATTTGGGTATCTGACACACATCCTCAGTGATCGACAAGTCTGCTCCAAGTCCTGTTCACAAGCTAGGATGGCTGGTCTGTCATCATTTAGTGCCCTGAGTAATGCAAATCTGCCAGCTTGCTTCTGTCATTCCATTGCCAGGCATGTCACCTTGGAGCCAGTTCATCCCACAAATGTTATTATACTATCCAGATGGAAGACGAGAGTGTCACCTAACTCATCACTTATCTTCTCCTTTAATTATTTGGAGTATTAAACAGAAACCAGGATTTCAGACATCAGATTAAAGCCCTAACGGGTAGGGCTAACTGGACAAGCAGTGGGAAAGCTTGCCAGACTGTGACATCAACAGCAAGCTATGTGATTTTATCTGGTTAGACTCCAGCAGTTAACCTAACGCACACTATAGTGCTCCCAAGCCTTGGCTCTTGCCAACCTGCAGCTAATACTTCCTGGAATTAGGTAAGCAGGATGTGTCCCCCTAGGGAGAGAGTGTGATTCCTTTCCAACAATCTGTTTCTGGGGTTTCCATGGAATTATCAGTTTGGTTTGGATAATTTTATGCACGGTGATGGGTTTCCACATGTGTCAGACCCTGGCTGACCAAAAAAGACATCAGATTGCAATTGAACTTTGCATCTACTTAAAACATTTGAAATCATTCCGCTTAAGAGGACATGGAAACGTTGCAATAGAAATGAAATGTATTTCTTCACAAAATATACCAGAATCTATTCTATTTCTACACAAAAACTACAGGGTAGATGATCTGAAGGCATGAGGATGAGATGAACTGTGCAAAATTGGTTGATATTGAGATCAATTTACCTGTGATTGAATTTGGTTCCATGCATCAGATAATCCAGTGTTGTTTGCTTTTTCGAGCTTCTTCAATCCGTCTCTCATATCACGCTGAACGTACTCATCAATCTGGTAAATGGGGTATGAATAGTCAGGAGATTAGGGTCTCACAGCTGGTAATGGTGACTCAATAAGCTTCATCAGCGAGGAGCAAACACAGTTATTGATCACCTCTGTATGTGTCATACGTTTCTAATGTTTGATGCTGCCCCTTCAGCACCGGTCAAAAGGTTGGACTTCCCAGCAATAGCTGCTGGGATCTCAGGCCCATGAACCCCCCAAATTCACACACACTCACGCACACACATTAACTCGTATGCACACACAGACACACACACATACACACACACACACTATTAGGTTGTCAGCTGCTCTTCCCACATCCCAGACTTTCTGGATCATATTGGGAGGGTCAGCCTGACCTCTGTGATGACTCTGCCCCCTGTCCTGAGAAAGCATGTGTGTGTGACTGCGTGCAGGGCACACAACTGTTCAGTCCCTTGATTTCTTGGCAAGGTACCACCAACTCTAACACACGCCGCTGAGTCTAAAGAAAATCCTAGCTCCTGCCGTGTCAGGCACTTGCTCTCCTAATCTTACCTGCTCTTTCAGTCTCACTCTTACAAATACTGTACTGAACCTTCTCTTCCCATCTCCCCCACAACCAGACTTTCAATTTCTCAGCTTTGGACGTCTTTTGGCTTTACCTTGGCTGCTCCATAAAGTAAATCTTCCCTGCGAGATGAGGGGCAGAGTACAGCTGGACACTGCTATACTGTCTAAGTGCTCGGAGACACTCCCGTAAGTGAAGGACGCGATATAAATGCAAGTTGTTGTACTGTATTTGAGGAAATGGGGTGAATGGAATTGGGGAGGGGATTGTGTAGGCAAGTGAAGTTGGGAAGAGGAACAAGATTAGGGAGGAGAATGGGATTGAGAGGGGAATTGGTTTGGGAATTTGATTGAGGAATGGGATTGGGGTTGAGGAGAGAAATGGCATTGTGTAGGTGACTGGAGATCATATTAATTCAGATAGAATTACTGGGAGATCGCTGTGCTCAAATTGGCTGCCAAACAGAGTGTACCCTTCACAGAGAGGAGTGGTTGTGTACAGGCACTGTGAGACATTGTGACAGCAAGCCCACCTCCACCTATATGCGGATGACACACAAATCTACTTTTCCACCTCAGGTATCGACTCCAGGTTCGCCAAAGTTCTATCAGCTTGTCTGGCAGATATCAGGGCCTGCACGAATGCAAACATCCTGCAGCTGAATGTGGACAAGAGGAAGCCAAACTCCTTGGCTCCCGTCAATGTCTTCATTCCTGCAGATCTGATCTCCTCAAGCTCCCTGAGTTCTCTCTCAGACTCACCAAACAAGTGCGCAATCTAGGTGTCCGGTACGACCCTCAGTTGTCCTTTCTCCCCACATCCGATCCCTGACCAGGACCGCTACCTCCACCACCTCTGACCATACCTTACCCCAAATGCAGCCGAAGCCCTCGTGTATGTGTTTGTCACCTGCCTGGATTACTCAGACACACTCTTTGCCGGTCTCCCCAGCTCCACTAAAAACATCCAGCCCATTCAGAACTCTGCTGCCTGCATACTTACCCGGTCCAAACTCCGTACCTCCATCTCACCAGTTCTGGCCCAGGCTCCACAGGCTCCTCATCACCAAACGGATCGACCAAGATCCTCACACTTGTGTTCAAATCCCTTCACTTCCTGCTACCTCCCTATCTCTCCAAGCTCCTCACTCCTCAATCCACCACCTGGTGCCTCTGCTCGACTGGCACCGGCTCCTGCTTGTCCCTCGCACCCTCTGCCCCACCATTGGAAATTGTGCATTCAGCCACTACACACCGACATGCTGGGGGTCGTACCAAATGCCTAGATTGTGTACTTGTTTGGTGAGTCTGAGGGAGAACCCAGGGAGGTTGAGGAGATCAATCCCTCCGCCTTGCCCCCTCTTTCCTTTTTCAAGTCCCACCTGAAAACCTTCCTTTTCAACTGTGCTTATGGACACCTTTTCTCCTCCCCGGCTCGGAGTCAGGCTCCACTACTGTTAAACCCTCTGAGATTCTACACTGCATGGAGGTTGCTACATAAGTGCAAGTTGTTGTTGTTGTTTATTAAATGCAGAGATTACTGGTATCTGTAAGAATTGGGTGGATTCAGCAGGGAACAGGTGTGTGGTGCTCGCCTCATAGCCCCCTCCCCCCCACGAGCTGTGCAGCGTACCTGAATTTCATAGAAGAAGAGCATGATTGCAACAACTACTTCCACCATCAGAATCAGGAGGAGCAGGATGAAGAACTAGAAAACCCGGGAGAGAAAAGGGCAACACATGAGTGACAGAAAGTAACCACTTCTCATAGCAGCTCCACTACTTGCGGTATCACCACAATGTAGCCTCGATGTCCACACTCAATACGATATGGTCAAATTACAGCTAGGACCTCCCTACTTAGGTACAACAACAAAATTACATTTGTATAGTGCCTTTCACGTCAGGAGGACGTCCCAAGGTGCTGGACAATCAGTGTTTTGCATCTGAGCTGGGATCGGAGAGGGTGGAGGGCAAGTGGGAGATTAAAGTTTTTCAGACATCATCTCTGGGGGAAATGGAGGAAGTTTATACTACTGAAGAAGGTCATTCATTCCATTGTGTCTGTGCTGACTCTGAAAGAACAATCCAGTTAACTGCCTTTTCCCAATATCCCTGAAAATTATTCTTTTTTTAGATATCTATCTAGTTTCATCCTGAAAGCTTAAATGGATCCCACCTTGACCACCATACCCAACAGAGCATTCCACATCCTAACAACACTCTACAAAAAATAAATTATTTCCTTAATCACCTCCTTTTTCCTCCTTTTTTTTCTTTAGAGAATTTCACCCACAAAATAAACAGTCAATTCACTCCACAGTATATTCTGTAAAGTGCTCAACGACGTGATAAGGCACTATATCAAATGCAAGGATTATCATTATTATTCAGAAACTAGAAATCGCAATTAAGGCAAACCATGTGGCTTGTGATTAACTTGATGTCAGCTTGGTTCAGTAGTTAGCTCGTCCTGACTAACAATTGGGACATGGCTGTGCACAAAATGGCTGTTGCATTTGCCAAAAGTAACCACAATGGCCATTATTACTGTGAAACTTGTTAAGGTGTTTAATGTGTCAATACACTATCAACATGCAACATACATCTCATCCTCCATCAACTTACCGATAAAAGGAGGCACTTGTTCTCCTTTATAGCTCCCATGTAACCCACGAATGCCACCACCATAGTGACCGAGCCCACAATGATCAGGACGTTGGCAATAGACAGGGATGGAAGTGAGGGAAACAATGCTCCAAAGTTGTTAGCCACCAGCAGATATATTCCGAGACCCAGGATAACACATCCAAGGAGCTGAAAATGCAGGAAACATTGGCACATAATGCATCACACCCGGCAACTGCACAGCCAAGCTGTCATAATTCTGTTCATTGGAAGAGGCTTAACATATATATTCAGATCTGTACTTTTACATTTATGTTAGATTGTTATTTAGATTGCTATATGAATGGTTTAGTTTACTGAATAATTTTCGCTGTTAAATTGAGCATTCCATGAACTGAATTTCACTGCACACAGAAAGAATCTTGTGCGGCATTAGATGGATGGACCCTGATATTGCTGCTGCATTACTGTTCCCAAGCATTCTGCTCAAACACCCTTTTTACCAGCACTCACCCAGAATATGAAATTGAAGGCAAACAGAATATATTTGAGGACTTTTAGACATCCCTCTGCCATATCGAGTGCTGGGCAGCTGAAAAGCAATAGAAATGGAGATTTAACATAATTCTGTACCTTTGAAATTGGCAACCACACAGATAGACTTTCATACCATCAGTTTGAAGAGATTCAAACCCTGTCCCAGAGGTGAACAATGTCTAACTCAGCGTGTAACCCCGTTCCTGTTTGTGTCACTAACAATTTGATTGATCATGTGGTCCTGCAGCTCAGTGGTTGGAGCAATCGCCTCGCAAGCGAGAGTTCGATTCCCGGGCAGGGTAAAATGTTAGGCACACTTCCTTATTCCACACGCCTCTGTTTAACAGCAGTAAAGGAACCCAGTTGTTAAGTCAATTGGTGGATTGCGTTTCCAGAGGTAATAATCCCTTAAAAAAAATTGGGTCATTCAATCTTTGAGTTTGTGAGTCGTCTCGAAGACATGGTCAGGTACTATACCAGACACAAGGGTTATTATTATCATGAAAAACATGATTTTGAAAACCTCCATTAGATTCTCTATGTAATCTCTGTAATCCATCCGACAAAGGACGGCCCTGCCTCGTACTTCATTGCTGGAGGCACGAGCCAGCAAAGCTTCTCTTTTAAAACTCAATCTCGGATCCATTTGGAGGTCACACCCGAGCCTGGTGTTGTTTCCTGTCTGAAAGCTCCAACGCACCTCAAACGCTGCACCTCAAACGTGGGATTAAAGTAACAGATTTTGCTATAAATCTAAACACAGCCTCTACAGAGCCTTCATGCAGCAGAGGTACAATTTTCAAAGAAAATTGTGGTCACTGGGTACAATTAGCTTCCTGTATCATGTGCTGTGCTGACGCAGACTCTAAACTTCATGCCTTGTGAATTCTTCATGACTTCATGACTCTAGAATTCATGCAGGATTCTGCTTAATTTGCCAGCTCTTAATTATATAAAGGGGTTCAGTATAGTTCAGGGAACGAATTAGGATTATAGTGCAGAGCTCCTGTGGGAAAGTGAGCAACAGCACAGACACAATAGGGGAAAGAGCAGGGAAACAGGAGCGAGCAACAGCACACATACATTATGGCTTCCTGTGCTATAAAATCCCCCTCGATTGCACCGCATACAATTCATAAGAATCAGTGGTGATCTAATGTTAACTTTATAATAGAGCATTTGACTCACACAGGAACAGGAGTAGGTCATTGAGCCCCCCAAGCCTGTTCTGGCATTCTATGTCTGATCTGTGCCTCAACTCCAATTACCCACCCTTGCCCCATATCCCTTAATAGCCTGACCTAACGAATATCTATCCACATCAACCGAGGTAATTTTTCTGATACAGAGAGAGAGATTTATACGTTGACAGAACTTATGACAGAAAATGGTGAGTGCCCTCGCCTTCTTCAACGTTCATTTCAAGACCTTCCTCTTTGACTTTGTTATTTGTCATCTCCAACCTCCCTGCCACACACCCACGTCTTGCCCCCATCCCTCCCAAATCCAACCCCAGCTCTGGTGCAAACCCTCAACTATCTAACACCTTGAGACGTCCTCCTGACATGACAAGTTCTACATGAATGCAATTTGTCGTGATTGTGATTAGGAAGGGATGGCGGGGATTTTGGTAGGAAAATTGTTTGAATTTGAATATACAGCAGACAAATCACCAATTCCAGAGCTTCTCAAACTAAATATACATTTATGTAGAACAATACAACACTGAAACAGGCATTTGACTCAACTAGTCTGTCTTTATAGTGTTTATAGGCTATACCAGAACCCAGTCCTCCTATTCACCATGGGACATCCTCCTGACATGAAAGGCACTACATAAATGTAAATGTGTTGCTCTTGTTTTATTCCTTCTCCTATACCCTTTTAATCCCTTCTTTAATCCCTCATGTATGCGTGAAGTTTTCTCTTCTTTACATTGGTGCTTTTTCCTTGGCCTAAATTTTGGCAATGGGTTCCACATTCTCACCTCATCTCATCTCTAGAGAGAAAAGCCACTCTTTCATGCTAGCTGTATCCACTCACCGCTGGTGACATCCTTGAGTCTGTACTGTGCTCTCTCCAAAATAGATTAAAGCACAGAACTTACTGTAACAGCCCTTTTAAACCTAGTGTCTTGGTTATTATTAAGTATGTTACTTCCCTGATGGCTTTGTTGGTAATGAACAGAGAAGAACTAAGCCATATGGTATATACCCATGGAGGTGCAAGGTTCAATCCCTAATCCACAGGTGCGCCACATCCCAAGCCTGGAAGTGGCTCTCGAATAGGTGACCATATGTCTCTGATATCTGGGGACAGTCCACTGTGTCCCTGGGGCCAAATGTGCCCCATCTTGAGTTCAACAACAAACTGAGCAAAAACAATAATATTCCCAAACAGATCTACTCATCAGAGAAACAGCCGTTAATCCAGTAACTGCCAGCATCGGCAATTGTAGTGAGTTCAGTTTTTTTTACGGGTGTCCCCAGATTTGTTTTACAAAATGTAGTCACCCTACCCATGGGCCCTTCAAGAAGTGGCCCAGCAAACATTAACACTAGTCTGGGTGAGTACGCTTTAAATCATTGTTTTGTTTCCAGTAGTTACTGACTGGCAATGTTTATGTTGTGGCCATAAATCAAGAAATATTCAACCTGGAAAATGTATTGAGTTCTAATTTCTGATCATTATTCATACCCTTGATAGCCCTGTCTGTTTGTTTGGTAAGGGTATCAAGGGATATGGGGCAATAGATTCCCTAATCAACCTGTCCATTCCACGTCTCCCGCCCGGCACGTCCTACCATTGGCTGCTGGGCCTTCAGCCTTTCTGCTCCCACCTTCTGGAACTCCATCCCACATTCCCTTCTCCTCACTCCCTCCATCGCCTCGTTCAAGGTACACCTCAAAACCCTGCTCTATATGATGACTCACCACTTGAACAGGATATTGAAGGTGTTCAGTGTCTATGTGCTAAGCAGTACAGCAGCAGCTTTCAAAGAAGAAGGAAATGATTCTGCTAAAAAATCATTATGACAGATAAGATCCTTTCATTTCAACTTCTGGGTCTGGTGTTAAGTCTGAGGATCCACTGTGACATGATAAACAGAAAAACCCTACCCATAAAATTTAAGTCGTCATCTACTATTGCTGAGCCCTGATATTAAAGGTGCTAATCTTATGTTCAGGTAAGTTATAACGTTAGGACAACAGCCACTCAGCTCAATCAGTCTCTTTGTCAGGAGAAGAGTGACAGTGGTTGCAACAACAAATTACATTTACACATCGCCTCTCACGTTCAGGAGTACGTTCCAAGGCGCTGGACAATCAGGGATTTGGACCCAAGCAGGGGTTTGGGATCAGGAGAGGTGGAGGACAGGGAGGGTAGGCAAGTGGCCAAAAACATGGTCAAAGAGGAGGATCTTGAGACATGCCTTGAAAAAGGCAAGGGAGGGAGCGAGGTGAAGGGACTGTGGGATGGAGTTCCAAAAGATGACACAGATCATCCTGTGGAGTTGTGTGAGTTACTGTCAGGCTTGCTGGAGCGGAAAGAACTGTGACTATACAATACAAAATTACATTTGTAAAGCGCCTTTCACATTGGGAGGACTTTACAAGGTGCTGAACAGTAATAATAATAATTATTATTATTCTAGACGTCCCAAAGTGCTTTACAGAGTAGACTGTAAAGTGAATTGATATCATATTTGTGGGTGAAATGTGGCAGCCAATTATGCACAATTGGATTGAAATAACCAATTGGAGTAAGGAAACTTGCCCAAGGTTTCACTCTGCCTGGAATCGAACCCAGGTCTCTTGCTTGCAAAGTGAATGCTCTAACCACTAAGCTACAGGACCCTGGTCAGGGATTAGGACCCGAGCAGAGGAAGTGGGGGGGGGGGGATGGTTGGGGAGGAATTCTTATCCTACCTTCTCTCAAACTAAACTGGACATCCCCTGTCTTGTCTTAGATCACACCTTTGGTCACCCTCCTACCCCTACCTTCCTGCCCCCCACCCTTCCTGATCCCAAACCTCAGCTTGGGTCCAAATCCCTGACTGCCCAGCTCCTTGGAATGTCCTCCCGACATGATTGGCCCTGTGTAAATGCAATTTGTTGTTGTTGCTGTAAGCGATCTTTAACTTAGGGTTAAATCAAAACAGAAGTTGCTGGGAACTCTCAGCAGGTCAGACAACATCTATTGAGAGAGGAAAGTGTAGTAACGTTTCAGGACTGATGAAACAATAACTCACTTCTATTTTTAGTTCAGATTTCAAGTATCTGCAGTATTTTGCCTTTAAGCTGGGGTAGCTGCTTTCACTGTGAGCAACCCAGTGCTCTCTCAGTGCAACTCACGTGAGACGGAAAATAAGTTGAACAGCTCAGTTACTGAGCCATTCTGTTCCACGTTAATAGCACCACCTTCCAACAGAGACAAAAAAAGTACATCAACCAAACAGAACCCTGCAGCCCGCTACTTTCCACTACATATCAGGCACTTCTATTTCAGGTGAAGTGCACACGCTTTGTACATGTTCTGCACGCACGAAAGGGGATCTGGTTTTGATTCCTGGGTGGGATGAAACCTGAGTCAAGTTTCCTTGCTAAACACACATGCCTCAATTCATCATTCACCTCCTGGCTGTCTGTGGCACATTGCAGAGTCAAAATGCCTTGTTCACCTGCAAACACACAATCACTTCACTCTACAGCAATTACTGTGGTACTGGGCCCTGACTCTGATAATTCAATATGTTGCTTACTAAACTCTGCCTGGAGATGTTTCCATGTAAACGTTAGCAGGGAATTAAAAAACAACAAGATTGCATTTATAAAGCGCCTTTCGCGTCGGGAGGACATCCCAAGACAGTTGGGTCGGGACCCAAGCGGGGGGGGAAATGGTCAGGGTGGGAGGAGGGAAGGGAGCGAGCGAGGAGGGGGGAAATGGTCAGGGTGAGGGGAGGGAAGGGAGGGAGTGAGGAGGGGGTAGAGAGTCGAGAGGGATGCTGAAGGCACGGTTGAAAAGCATTTGTTAAAAAAAATGTTGTCGTGACTTGAGAGTCTTGACTGATAACATCATACACTTAGACACTTCCATATTGAGTTAACGTCTCAACAACATTAAATAATCATGAAATCACTGAGCAGAGAGGGACAGAGGAGAATTTGAGGGATTCAACCAAACATTTTGAAGGCAGGGCCAGAGGAAGTCAAATCAATTTTGAGACAATGAGGAATGAGCAAACAAATTACATTTACACAGAGCCTTTCATGTTGGGAGGATGTCCCAAGGTGCTGGACAGTCGAGGATTTGGACCCGAGCAGGGGATTGGCATCAGGAGGGGTGGAGGGCAGGTAGGGTAGGGGTAAGAGGGTGACCAATGGTGAGGTCGAAGAGGAGGGTCTTGAGGTGGACCTTGAAGGAGGCAAGGAAAGAGGCAAGGTGAAGGGACTGTGGGATGAAGTTCCAAATACTGGGGGCAGGAAAGCTGAAGACCCGTCCCCTGATGGTGGACTTAGAAGAGCAAAGTACAAAGGCAGAGGAGATTGCAAAGATACTGGCAGGCAAGTTCCTCAATGGTTTTGAAGGTCAATAGAAAGATCTTGAAGTTGATCCAATGTGGGGTAACAGAGTTTATGCTTGAGAGGATGGGAATGGGTGTGGTGTGAGGAGCCTGGTGTGAGAGAATATGGACTTGTCAGGTGTTGGGTGGGTTGGCGCTTATGCAGGATGGATGTGGGAAGGTCAGCGAGGAGAACGAGTTTGTTTCAAGAACAAATTGGATAGATTTTTGCTAGACGATAATATCTTGGGATACAGTATATATAGTTTGGGGCACAACATGTCAAATGATTGCCAGGATGGTGGAAGGCAAACTAAATGGACCTTGGTCTTCTTACGCCTAGCAAATTCTTACGTTCTTATGAAAGTGATAGAGAAATGGAACCTTAAGGTGATGGATGTGTGGGTGAAGGGTTTGACAGCGCTGAGTAAGGATGAATGTTCCTTCATTAATGTTCAGATAAACTGTGCCACTCAGCCTATATTGTGCCTCTTCAGCCTGGGCAAGAGGCCAGTGTTAGACATGGTTCCTGCCAGTTGCCTCTGCAAAGAAGGAAACCCGAAATATTGTAGGCATGTTTCTGGGTCAAAGAAATAAGAAGTGGTCTAATCATCTCCAAAGGCCACTTCCTCATCAGGGAGAAGGTACTTTTGTTGCAGCTGCTGCTTTGGTGGTTGAGTAAGACCCTATTTTAATATATTTATTTAATGTGTAAGTGGCATTTCGGAATTTCCCTGGAGGGGGACGGAGAGCCTCAGTAATGAGGCTTGTATTGGATCACATCAAAGCAGGTGAGCAATGTGGCAGAGGTGGAAAAAAGCAGTCCTGGTCAGGGAACAGATGTGGGGGAGAAAGGAAAGCTGTGGATTGAACCTGATGCTTAAATTGGGATTGGGTTTCGGAGAGTCTGATGGAGAGCCCGGGGAGGTTGAGGAGTTTGAATCCACAGGAAAGAAGACTTTGCCAACGTTCAACTGCAGGAAATTTGCACTAATTCAACTCTTGGACGAGTTGACAGGACATCAGCGAACTGGGAGTCAAAGCTGGATGAAGAGGAGTAGATTTGGGAGTCATCTGCATATGTGTTGAAGTTTACCCCGTGTTTGCGGATGACATTGCCGAGAGGGAGGGTCTAAATGATGAAAAGTAGAGGGCCAAGGATGGAGCCTTGGGGTACCCCACAGGTGACCAGGTAGGAGCAGGAGGAGAACCCGTTTCCCAAGATAAATTGTTGGCCGTTTGTTAAATAGGATTTGAATCATGTGAGTGTGGTACCAGTAAGATGGATGAGGGAGGAGAGGGGATGGAGAAAGATGGTATGATCGACTGTGTCGAACGTGGTGGAGAGCTCAATGAGAACAAGGAGGCAGAGGGATCCCTGGTTACAGAGAGAGAGAAAACGTCATTTGTTACTTGATGAGCTTGTCTTTGTGCTGTGGGCAGCACGGAAACCAGACTGGAGGAGTTCGAGTAGGGAGTGGAGAGAGAGATGTGAGCAAATTTAATTGGCAACAATGTGTTCCAAAACTTACGTACTAATTACGTACCTTAGTGTCTGATAAACAGTCATTGAGTGACTATATTATTATTATTATTTATTAATCAAAAGAAATTATTACCCCCAGAAAAGAGATCTGCCAATTGACTAACAACCAGGTTCCTACTGACTACTAGGTAAACAGAGGTGTGTGGAGTAAGGAAACTTGCCAAACATTTCGCCCTGTCGGGAATCGAGCCTAGATCCCCTCCCTTGCCAGGCCACTGAGCTAATAGGACTCCACAGTTTTCCAACAGAACAGCCTGCCAGATCTCCCCAACTACAAAATCCCAAAACAATTTTTCGGAACCTGTTTCTTAACTTGAGTAATTTTTTTAAAAAACAAATCAAACCACATAAACAACCCAACCAAACAGCACTACTCGGTGAAGCCCTTCCTGTTGTTTTGAGGTGTGCTATATCTTTAAGTGCATTAGCTCTCACACCCTCTAGTTAAAAACATTCTGCTCTCAATAGGGAGGTAAAGTTATGAACTTAAAGATAGAAAAGACATTAAAATCCAATAATAATAATGATAATCCTTGCATTTGATATAGTGCTTTTCATGCCTTTGGTACGTCTTAAAGTGCTTCACAGAATATACTGTGAATTGTCTGTATATTTTGTATAATGAGGCAGCCAATTGCGCACAGCTGCATCCCACAAACAGTCGTGGATTGAGTGACCAAATTATTATTGTTTTTTTTTCTTGAAAGATTACAATGTAATGAAACTTGCCCGAGGTTTCGTCCTGCCAGGAATCAAAACCAGGTCTCTCACTTGCAAGATGAGTGCTCTAACCACTGAGCTACAGGATTCAATCCACAATCCAATGGACAGTTTCTAATTTCTGAATGGTGTTGATAGGAACATAGGATCAGGCTTGAAAAGTTGATCGGATAGAGAGAAATTATTTTCAGATTCAGTGACAAAAGACAGTATTCGCTCCAGATAATCGCTCCAAAAAAATTTTGGTCACTTAATCTACGACTGTTTGTGGGACACTGCTGTGTGCAATTGGCTGCCATGTTTCACCGTCACAGTCTCCACTTTGCAGTGTATTCTGTGAAGCACTTTGAGATGTCTCGATGACCGGAAAAGTGCTATATCAAATGCAAGGATTATTATTATTATTTTTAATCACACTCCCCCACCCATTCCATCCGTTCCATCAAATCTAACCCACTTAATGTCCCCCACCCACTCTGCCCTCCCATCGGTTGGTGAGCTTTTAGATACTTTTCACCAACCTCTCTCTCTCTCCTTCTCTCTCTCTCTCTTCTTCTTCTTCTTCTCTCTCTCCTCAAGAGTATTAGGTCAAAAATTGCTGTGACGGCCGTGCGGGCAGACGGTAATTGAAAGACAGATAAATGCAACAGTAACTATTTGTCGGCAAAGCTGTTTGTTCACAACTCACGAAAATAAGATTTTTCTGTCTGAGAAAGGCTGTCTGTCAAACTACAGATAGCCAGTGAGAAGTGAGAAGTGGGACTGATTCCCACTGCCTTTTGCACTTACAATGCTTTTTCTGATCTTGAGTGAGTGGTACAGTGTCTGGTTGATCCCTACCTGATCCTTTTCCGAATCTCGTGTGTCAGACGCCGTTTCTTGTCCTGTGGCTTAGCTCGGCTCAGGCTGTTGATTGAGGCTAATGGGAGGAAGGGCGCTGTCACACACGTCAGTCAGTACAAGTCTTGCTTTCAGTTTTCGTGGTTGATCTTGGTTTCCTTTATGTGGAGGAAGCTGAGAGAGAGAGGCCCATATATATGTCACAATATGTGATATTGCATCGTTTTCCAGAATCACTCAATGTTACAGGATGGAAACTGGCTTGTCAGCCCATTGAGTCCACATCTCACCTCACAGAAAACTACTGCAAAATCCTGTGAGTTGTTTCAACATTAGTTGGTGTCCTGTAGCTTAGTGTTTAGAGCACTCACCTTGAGAAGAGCTGGCTTCGATTCCCGGGCAGGGCGAAACATTGGGCAAATTTCCTTACTCCACACTCCTGTTTACCAAGCAGTAAGTAGGAACCTGGTTGTTAGTCAATGGGCAGATTGCTTTTCCAGGGGTAATTATCCCTTAAAAAAGTAATAATTTGGTCACTTAATCCTTGGCTATTTGTGGGACACTGCTGTACGCAATTAGCTGCCAAGTTTTTCCCACAAAATATACAATCAAATCACTTTTCCGTTTAATCTGTGAAGCGCTTTATCTCAAAGATGTGTTAAGACATTATATCAAATGTAAAGATTATTATTATAATGTTAATGACACCATAAAAATGCACAATAAAAAATGCTGGGCTTGATAGGTTGAATGGCCTATATGTATGTGTCAGCCTGGCTCAGAGGGTAGCACTCTTGACTCTGAGTCAGATTGTTGTGGGTTCAAACCCCCACATTGGGACTTGGAATCACATAGTTTAAGATGAGGCTCCAATGCAGTGCTGGGGTGTTGCATTGTCGAAAAACTGCCCTTCGGATGAGACATTAAACTGAGGTCTCGTTTGCCTGTTCAGGTGGATGTTAAAGATTCCACGGGGGTGCTATTTAAAAAGAAAAGGAAGTTTCTACTGGTGTCCTGGTCAACAAATTGGTTCCTTACTCTCTGCTTGTGAGACATGGCTGTGCCCATAAAATCCAGTTAATCCACTTTACAGAATATCTTGTGAAGCGCTGTGAGACATCTCCATGAAGTGATAAGGCGCTATATCAAATGCAAGGACTATTAATATTAATATTAAATATAGGAAGTTCAAAAAACAGGTGAAAAAGAGAGAAACCAAGAGTAAACTTTTACCCACACATGCCTATGCTTTATATGGTTAAGAACGCATGTGCCTGGGTCTCTCTGAGTGAGTCTGTGTGTCATATTTCTATTCTGTGAGACAAGTACATCCTATTCTTGTTCAAAGAGATTTCAGGATAACTTGAGAGAATGGTTTGTGAGGGGGGGGAGGAGGAAGCATCTATGAGTTCCTGGAACTCACAGAGATACCTCCTGATTCCTATTTTAGACTCATTACTATAATATCATTACTATAGTCTTAATTCAATCCTTTATTATGCCCATCAGAAACTCAAACATCAGCACTATTGGGACTATCTTTATTGTAGATTTAGAAACAGGGCAGATATCAGTTCTCTGAGTTACAAAGCTCTTCACAGGATATACTTTCAATTCCACTTTTTCCTTACTATTTGGTATTTCTTTAACCCACTGACTTACTTCTGATTTTAAATGTTAAATTTTAAACATAACCTGACTGAACAGGTTAAATTCAGTATTAATCCATTAGCGTATCTATCTCATTCTGAGTAAAATAGAACAATGTTTGATGTTAAAAACGTTGCGACTGAGGTAATCACAAATCAGTCATCTTTGAACAGGAAGTGGAAAATTAGTTAACTAGAAACAGGAAGCGTAGGTTAACAAATTCAACTGGCGCCTCTCACACAAGATATAACTTGTGGTCTTTCTTAACTCAATTTAAGGAAGCCTGTAGCATTCCAGAGGAGCATGTCTAGGGAATGGCATGACATACCTCTGGCTACTGGAAGAAGTTCCTATTAGGGCAACACAGTTTCCTTACAGAGAAACCTGAAAATTAGCCTGTATACTAGCAAACGTGTGGAAATCAGACCACTTGCTCATCTCATGGTTCTGGGGTCTTTGAAGAGAAAGTTTAAGGCCCTAGCTTCCTTGGTTTTGAGATGCAATTACATTCCAGCTTTCCTCTGTGTGTGGAGGAATGCACAGAGAGATGGCAGGCAGGGTGGTAGGAAGAAGGGAGAGTGTGAGGAAGGAATGGAGGGAGGAAGAAAGGGTTGATGGATGGATGGTGGATGCATGGGTGGAGTGGGTGTTTTTGTTTCTGTCTATAACTTGCTTCACCTCTGAATTTCTCTCTCACACTAATTTGCACTCTTGCTATCTATCTGTGTCATTCTGTTTTCTGTTTTTCTGGCTGTGGTTGCTCAGTTCAGATTTCTCTCTCCCCCTCAGTATCTTTCCCTTTCTCTCTCTCTCTTTCTCTGTTTGATTTGTCACTTCCTCAGTCTATGGGACTCTCAACACTTCTGTCTCATATTGTGTTTTTCTCTTTTTCTCCTCCCCTCTTTCACATATAATCATAGAGATTACAGCACAACAGGAGGCCACTCCCCATGGAGTTGATGCTATCTCTCCAGTGGAAGCTAATTACTACAGTCGTAATTCAATGCCTTATTCTGATTCTGCCCATTGGAGAGTCCAATATCTGCACTATTTAGGACTATCACAGGAACAGGAGTAGGCCATTCAGCCCTTCGAGCCTGTTACACCAATCTATAAAATCATGGCTGATCTGTACCTCAAGTCCAATTACCCACCTTTGCTCCATATCCCTTGATACCCTGACCTAACAAAAATCTATCTATCTAGATTGTAGATATGAAAGCAGGGCTGATATCAGGTGATTGTGTGTTTGTGTGCATGTTTCTCTAACTGTGTCTGTCTGTTTTGCTTTCTCTCTCTCTGTTTCTCTAATTGTGTTTGTGTGTTTGTGCATCTCCATAGAAATCTTTGACTCAGTAGAAAAGCATTGTATAGTATTGTATCAGTGTCAGTGCTTGCTCCTCTAACCCTGCAATTACCTGCATTGTATCACTCCGGCTGGCGCTGCTGCCAGGCAAAGTAGGGGATAATAACCTCCTTGGTAATCTTGGGCACATGTGCACAGCTAAAACACCTTGTTATCATCACAGCCTGGGTTCACTTCCATATTGAGTGTCTGATGCAGATTAATGAACCTGGGGGTAGTCAGCTTGTGGTTGTGGATTCTGGAAAGATATACTTGAAAGGGAAAACTTTGCAAGCCTTTAGGGAAAGAGTTGGAATAATTGGATAGCTCTTTCAAAGAGCTGTCACAGGCTCGGGGGCCGAATGATCTCCTTCTGTGCTGTAAGTTTCTATGATTCTATGATGATAAGATCGATGGGACAAAGGACCTTCTTCATCCAAACCAATCAGATAATCTTGTGAAGACGGGTAATGGAGTGACAGATGCAGTTTAGGTAATGAACCAAGGTTAATGTGTGCGCACACTGAAGTGATGAAGATACCCGAATACTGGATTTGGGGGATTTATCTATTGCAGGTCAAAATAATTTATCCTGATCTTGTTGCCATTGGTGAGGTAGCGTAATAAATTAAATGACTAAACTTTTATTTCCCTGGTCATACTAAACATCTAAACGTATTTCACATGCCTAATGCCTAATCATCACCAGAAACATTCCACAAACATCAAGCTATGATTGCTGTTTTATTAGAGCTTTTAATATCCCATCCCTGCCTTTTCCCCATCACTTAATATTGACATTTCTCAAAAGACTACCTACCTACCTTGTAAACAACCCTATCGATTCTGGATGTATTTCCGTTCCACATTCTTAGAAGTTTGCATTCTCTGATCTCACTTACAGAATCATAAAATATTATAGCACAGAAAGAGGCCATTTGGCCCATCGTGCCTGTGCCAGCTCTTTGAAAGAGCTGCCAATTAGTCCCACTCCCTCGCTCTTATCCTATAGCCTTGCAATTTTTTTTCTTTTCATGTAAATATCCAATTCTCTTTTGAAAGTTATTATTGAATCAGCTTCCAACTTCTAAACCAGAGGCTGGGAATAAACCACACCACTCATAGAAAACCAACAGTTTGTGAGCATCTGAGAGATTTTCTTTATCGCAGTCTCACTATAAATAGCAAGATGCTTTGTCAGCAAGTTTACTTTCTCAGCAAGTTAGAATAAACCTTAATCTTGGGCCACCCTCTCCCAGAGAATCATGTCTAACAAAAACTAAACTATAATTAAGATTATCCATCACTGTTTGTGTCCCACAGTCAATTCACTTTACAGTACATTCTGTGATAAGGCTCTGTATCAAATGCAAGGATTATTAATACTATTTTCAACATTTTCAAGTCATTCATAAAGTTATTTTAAATATTCAAAAGATAAACATTTTCTATATCTATATATCTTACAACAGTCTCCGTTTTCACACCAGTAAATGACTATATTGGCCTTATTCAACACAGTTTTTGTATATCCCAAATGTTGTAAATCCCAAAAGTCTGGTCTATTCGAGTGCAAGGTCAGAATGGGTTAACATGAGTTGCTTCCATGTATCACCTTGGGGCTCTCACATTGCCAGTTCTCATTCCTCTACACTTCCTTCAGCCTCTTGGCTTGTTGACCATTGCTACAGGATCCTTTCACACCAAACATAATATTGTCCAATATTCATACAACACTGATCATAACCTCTATGTACAATAGATGAATGCAAAATACCAAAAGGAACTTCTGCTAAAACGTATCTACACCCAAAGGAAAAACACACAAGTGGAAATCTGTACGACAGCCCTCTGAATGTGGAATCCATCTGACTCGCACTGTGGGGAATTAATACAACTCAATCCCCTGTGATGTTTTATCAGAGGTTCAATCCCACATTCATTGGCCATCAGTTTCCATACACACATTGGGATACAACAGGCTGAGGACTACATCCGGTTCAAATCACGCGGCAATCATGGGTTTTCCTTTGTGCCGGGAATAGGTTTGGACCATCCACCCCTTTGCTACATCCAATTTTCCACAAGATCTGCTCAATTACTGTGTCCACCTACATAGTGACTGACATTCTAGGACAATATAGTTTGACTGATACAATGAAGAGATGTGAAACCAGTGAGAAAACACACTGAACAGTGGAACAAAGCCATCCCTGTGCTGGGCTGGGTTCCAGGGCTCATTCCTGGCTCAGTCCATCACAAGGTTATTGTGCTGGAGGCTGGAGGTTTCATCCCTCGACAGGAATAAGAAGAGGTATGAAGTGAGGGCTCAGTAAAGCATGAGGTAAGGTCAAGTCAAGTCCATATGGAAAGTTGATGGTAGCACATTGTACCATTTCAAGTCGTTTCTCAGTCACAAGGATGTTCCTGTGTCAGCTTATGGGTCCAGAGGTGGATGTGTCTAAGCTGTGTCCTTGGGCACTGTGGAGCAGAATTCATCCCTGAGTCCATGACCTCAGTGTTCAATTGTTCATCCAAGGTGCTATCTTCAGTCTGGGCTTTGAATTTCATTTTCTACTTCTTGCTATAGAGGTAAAAGTGATTACAAAGAGTTACATACAGCACCGTGAGCCAAAACATTCTATCTATAAAATTGTTTCTGAGCTCAGCCACAGCACACCCACGGTAATCCTGCCATTATAAAGATCCTTTCACACCAGGAAGATGTCTCAAAGCGCTTGTTGGGTTTACCATAAAGGAATTTGTGCAGTGATTGGATTCCCTATTTGAAAAAGGTCCGTGGGCCGCTCACAATTTCTCTCCCTCACTCCCCCTTTCTTACTTCTCACACTTTCTCCATTCTCCCACACTCTCCCTTACTCTCTCTCCCGCCCCCTACCCCACCCCCTCTCTCTCCTTCCTTCCTCCCCCTTTCTGTCTACCTCTCTCTCCCAATCTCTATCTCAAGTGCAGGTCACTATCTCCAGTGCCAGTGGTTGGTCGCTAAGGACGCGGTTGGTAAGAGATGCGTTTGCCTTCCTGACAGACTGCACGAACGGCTCTGCGCACTGCGTTCCTTCAACCGCCGGCTCCTGCCGCTGCCCTGGGAGGACGTCCATCAGTGGAACTGGATTGGTGGAAATGGTTGTGAGACACATGAAATCACCCACCAGGCCCCTGGTGGCCCACGTGCCCCATGTTGGACCAACTGTCCTGAGGTAATGTTTCTGGAGCAGTGAACATTGCTGTTTCTGCCAGATATCATGGATTTGGTTGTTGAATGCAAGCAATGGCCTCAGAATGTATTCACTGGGTACAGCTCTAACACAGATTGGGAGAGATTCACATAAGAACATAAAGAGTTTGCTGGCGAAAGAAGACCAAGGTCCATCTAGTCCATCTTGCACCATCCTGGCAGTCGCTAGAATGTCGTGTCCCAAACTGTATACTTTATCCCCAGATATTATTTTCTAGCAGAAATTTGTCTAATTTGTTCTTGAAACAAACAACACTTTCTACTTCCACCGTCACTCTAGGAAGCATGTTCATAAGTTTACTGCTCGCTCACTGAAGTAGTGTCTCAGCAGATTTGCAGATATCGCCTGACTAAGCCCAGTAAGGCTATTTTCAGAGCTCAATGGATCCCGAGATGATGTTGCTCAGGGCTTTCGAGACAGTTTTAGTGATGCCATTATTTCAGAGGGTATTTAAGAAACACATTGTAACACCATTCTTTAAACAAGAAACTGAATGTGTTTAGGAATATTGCAATTTTGCCCCAATCCATTTGTTTCCATTTAGACACCACTCCTCAGCAAGCCCTCCATACAACAACAACTTGCATTTATATAGTGCCCCTCACGCAAGGTGGCATCCCAGAGCGCTTGACAGTGAGTACGACCCCGAGCTGGGGGGAGGTGACTGTAGGTACGGTCGAAGAAAAAGGTTTTCAGGTGTGATCTGAAGATGGGGAAGGAGAGGACAAGGCGGAGGGATAGAGGAAGAGTGTTCCAGAGTTTCAGGGTGTAGTAGTTGAAAGCGCAGCCACTGATGGCCACCACGTGGCCACCACTACTTACCCAGTGTCTGGAGGTCCTCTCGAAGCTGTCCTGGACGTACTGAGTCCCGTAGCCCATGATACGGTTGACCGCATGGCCACAGACACCAGCCACCTTCGCAGTTAAGTCCAGTGTGAAAGCAAACCTGGTGACCTCAGGATTCCGATCAGTCTTTGTGTTCACTTCTGTTTGGACATATTGGTCAGCCAACTGCTTGAAGGAAACGTAGTTCATTTCTTTGAAGAAAGTGGAAAATTCAGCATTTTCTTTTAGCTGTTGGATAATACCAGAGGGAAATAAGTGAAGTTTCGTTGATGATCACCAATAAGATACCCCAAGGCAAACTACCGTATCCGATAATAATAATCCTTGCATTTAATGTAGGATCTTATCACATCTTCAAGACCAAAATTACATTTGTAAAGTACCTTTCACATAGGGAGAACACCCCAAGGCGCTGGACAGTCAATGTTTCGGACCCAAGCTGGAGATCGGGATTGGGGAGGGTGGAGGGCAGGGGGGGAAGGAGGGAGATCGAACGCATGGTTGAAGGAGGGTCTTGAGATGGGTCTTGAAGGAGGTAAGGGACAGGGCGAGGCGGAGGGAATGCGGGATGGAGTTACAGAGGGTGGGGCTGTGTGGCTGAAGGCCTCCCCACCAATGTTGGGGTGGGCGAGGCAGGGGGCGAGGCAGGGAGTGGGCAGGTTGGTAGGGGGTTAAGAGATCACTGAGGTAGGGGGGAATGAGGCCAGGAGGGAGGGAGGAGTTGGAGAGGACGTCAAGCAAAGAGTTTGCATGTATGAGGGTTTCGGCAGCCTGTGGTGTGAGACACTGGTGGAGCTGGGTGATGTTGCAGAGGTGGGGGAAGTCAGAATGGGTCACGGCATGGACGTCGGGGAGAAAGGATAGTTGAGAGTCAAACAAGAGCCTAAGGTTACTAAGACTGGCTTAGTAAGGTGGAGTGTGCATCCTTGGATGGTGATGCAGGTGTGTATGCATGTGTGCATGTATGTGTGTATGTATGTGTGTGTGTGTATGTGCGCGTGGGTATATGTGTGTGTGGTGCGTGTGTGAGGTGTGTTTGTGTGTGCGCATGCCATTGTGCGTGCGTGCCAGTCTGTTTGTCTGTCTGTCCTGTATAAAACACTATTCCTTCCTCACCTACAGCCTTCTGGGCACAGTAAATTGTACCACCCTCTATATATAGACATATCCTACAGTCACTCTTCAGGAACATTAGAGTTTAGTTTTAAAGAAGATATTAAAGTCAATGCTGCCTTGAAGTCCAAAATTCCAGCCAGTTTTATCTGTGGAACCCATTTTGTCCTAAATTTTTGATTATGCAGAATTGAAGAAAATTCTTGCATTCAATCTTAATTTGGAAACTTTGTTTTTTTCACAGAAAAAATGGGAATTTCAGGCCTCTGAACTGACACTAAAGTCAGAATCACTATGGAGCCTGTCTCTGGAATAGTAATAATAATAATAATATTAAACCAATGCATTTGATATAGTGCCTTACACGTCGTTGAGACGTCTCAAAGTGCTTCACAGAATATATTGTAAAATGGATTAACTGTATTTTGTGGGCCAGTTGCACACAGCAGTGTCCCACAAACAGTTGTGAATTGAGTGACCCAATTTTTTTGGGGAGGGATTATTGCCCCGGAAAGTGATCCGCAAATCGACTAACAAGGTTCCTACTTACAGCTAGGCAACCAGAGGAGTGAGGAGTAGGGAAAACTTGCTTAAGATTTTGCTTCACCTAGGAATCGAACCCGGGTCCTCTTGCTTACAAGGGGAGATCGCTAACCACTATGCCACAGGTCTCCACAAGACTGCACAGTCCTTCTAAGGGGACACACAATCTGACTGCACTGTATTGTCCTCTATGTTTAGAGGTGCAGGTAAACTTGCTCTGGCATCAAAGGCCATATATTAACCCTGAACCAGGCTGGACAATTTGCTTTTTGAAGCCTAAGCAATCCTTAATGTTTTTGATTTGTTTTTACACGTGTCTGCGGTGCTCACCACTGCATCCATGCGGTCGCCTTCCTTCCTGAGAAATCCAACGATTTTCCTGATTGTCTCATCGTCTGCTGGGAAAGCAAATCAGACACATTAAAAATAATAATAATGATAATTCTTACATTTGATATAGAGACTGTCATGTCAGGAGGATATCTCAAAGCACTTTACAAGATTTACCGTTAGGTGAGGTAATGTTAACACCACTTGAATTTACAGGGGTAGAAATTTACCCAAGTCCAAATTTACGCAATGTTTCAGAGAGTAGAAAATTTGGCAGATTGTTGGTTTTGGTCTTAAATTTAAAACTGTTTCGCTGTAGGTTCGGAGAGAACTTACAGAAAACTAATTTCAAAATTAAGATTAGGCTTAAGAGTTTGCCATGTTCTGAAATGCTATGAAAATAGTGTAAATTGAGACCTGGATGAAATTTCCTCCCTACAAAGTCTTTAGTTTGAAGTACTGTACAGTCATTTCTGTCGCATACAATGACTGGGTATTTGTCGCTCAATGAAGGAAGTATTTTGCACATAACAAGGTCCAATAAACAGCTATTCAATGAATGACTCATTTATTGGGAAGATTGTTGGCCAGTATATTAGAAGACGCCCTTTTTTGGAACAAGCCATGGCATCTTTAGGGTCTTAGCCAATAGGTGGCACCTCTGATAATGCAGCATTTACCCAGCATTGCACTGGAGTGTTGGCCTAGACAATAAACTAAATGTCTTGATGCAAGGCTTGAACCTTCAGCCTTCTGTCCCACAGGTGAGAGCGCTACTGAATGATCCAGACACAAGACTGTTGCATCAGGAATCCAACCCATGAAATCCCCCAGAAAATCACATTGATTTTACAAGATGGATTGATTAATAGCAGAGGGCTGTTACGGTTTAGAGTTCATTCTCCCCGGTGGATTTGGAGGTTGGATCAAGAGAATTGCTTAAAAAGGGAACTGGATAAATATCTGAGCGGTGAAATGGAGGGAGAAAGATGGAAAGTGAGATTCATTTATATAAAAAAATTGATACAGCACCTTATCATGTCTTCGATTCATCTCAGAGCACTTCATAGAATACACTGTAAAGTGTAGTGACTGTATATTTTGTGGACAAAACACGGCAGCCAATTGCACACGGCAGTGTCCCACAAACAGTCATGGATTGAGTGGCCAAATTATCATTATTAAGGGGATATTAAAAAAAGACAGTGGCATGGGTTGAATAGCGTCTTTTCTGTTCTGAAAATTTCTGTTCCTGTGAATTACTAGTTGAAGAGTTTGTTTCAGATGCTTCGTTGATCTTTGCATGCAGGTCCCAGTCCCCACTCACCAGAATCTGCTGCGCTGCTGGTCTGGGATCCTTTAAGCTTGAAAACTCCAGGTTCGTGAGCACGGACGATCTGTTCCATCTCTTCTGATACCTGTTCGTACAAATACTCTGGCTTCGGATCTGAAACACATAAACCTTCCACCTTCAGCTTCCACTTCACTCGGCATCAGGAGATTGTTGATGGACAAAGATTGGGAACGTTGAACATAATAATAATTCTTGCATTTAATATAGCGCTCTATCATGTCATTGAGACATCTCAAAGCCTATCACAGAATATACTGTAAAGTGGATTGATTTGTGTATTTTGTGTGCAAAACATGACGGCCAATTGCTTATAGCAGCGTACCACAAACAGTCCTGGATTGAGTGATCACATTTTTTTTAGGGGAAGGAATTACCCCTGGAAAGTGATCCGCCAATCGACTAACAGCCAGGTTCCTCCTTACTGCTAACCTTTGTTTACCTAAACAGAGGTGTGTGGAGTAAGGAAACTTGCCTAAGGTTTCACCCACCCATTAATTGAACTCAGATCCTCTCACTTACAAGGCGAGGGCCTTGTAAGGACTTTACATTATGAGATGGATGAAGGTTGCAGGTGGATAATAATAATAATAATCCTTGCATTTGATATAGCGCTTTTCACGTCGGGAGGACGTCCCAAAGCGCTTCACAGAATATACTGTAAAGTGAATTGACTGTATATTTGTGGGCGAAACGCGGCAGCCAATCGCGCACAGCAATGTCCCACAAACAGTCATGGATTGAAAATGACCAATTTATTATTGTTTTTGGTTTTGGAGGGATTATTATTAGGCTCTGTGTGGAGTAAGGAAACTTGCCCAAGATTTGGCCCTCTGCCTGGAATTGAACTCAGGTCTCTCGATTGCAAAGTGAGTGCTCTAACCACTGAGCTACAGGACTCCACAGAGTCCTGTGGAGTCCTGTAGAGGATGAGGTTTGGGCTGGTTCTCACAATTGGTGCACATACTGAGTTACATAATCTCATTTATTCCTGGCAAAACTGAACAGCCATTTGAGGGAAAATAAACATTGTTCCTCAATTGTGTTCTGCTGCTTCCTCTATTGTAACAGAAAAAGTTAGAAATGACTTGAGTTGCATTCCTGTTTCTTAAAAAAAATTATTGACCAATCAGCGAGCACAGGCTATTAATTACTCATGGTGTCAGAGCAATTTTAGAATTGTTAAAAGTCCCAACAGGAACTGACAGAGTGGGTCAGACACTGAGAGGACACAGTTCAAGCGATGTGATAATGACTCCCAGAATGTGTCATTAGCACAGAATGTGTTTCCATTATACGTTGGTTCAAAAGTGGATAGGGAGCATTGATAAGGGAACTAGACAATCATGGGGATTGAATGACACAAATGGGGAACAAGCAGGGAATTGGGATATATGGTTTCCTTGGATGAGCAAACACTAACCCTAATATAATGCTCACATACAATAGCTTCCAATCATGTCAAAGATTGTTATGGTACATTTATCCCAACTGTAAATATAGTTGCTACCTGTTTGCCCATTGCTGGGTGTGTAGACGTCTCTCAAATCCAGCTGAGTGGGTTTAGCTGGTATTTTCCTGGCCCCTGTCACATTTCTGGGTGTAGATCCCTTACTCTCTTCGGTGCTGCTTCTCTTAAAGGAGAAAACTCTTCTAATGCTCCTCCTCTTGCGAATCTTTGCCTTGTGAGTGCCAGTGCTGGTGCCAATGTGTTTGTGACCTTCAAACAGCTCCCTGCTGCCCCCATTCTGCCCTCCCTGGAGACACCCGTCAGGGATGGATTCCTTTGAGCCTTTGCATCCCGCCTCTTTCCTCTCTTCACTTCTTCTCTTCCACAGGAAACTTACGAACTTTCCCAGAAATGTTTGAGGCTTCTTCCCCTTTTTCCCATCTTTCCCCGGCCCATCCTCAGAGCTCAGACAGTTACTGACCGCAGCGCTGGCCTCTTCTCCACTTCCTCGGTTTTTGGAGGCTGATATAGTTAGTTCTTCCTGTGTGCTGCTCTGCCCCCTTGCTGGGCTGAGTGTCCCCTTCTCTGACTTCTTTACGGGGAATGTCTGCCTGCGTTTGACTTCTCGGTTGGCGATGTCTCCTTCCCTCAGACTTAAGCTGCGTTTCACATAGACTTCCAGCACTTTCTTGGGCTCCAGGCCCCTGATCCTGATACTCAGCCCATTTTGTGTGACCTCAGGGCCTCTTCCTGATTCTCGTTCAGGCTGTATCTCCATTACTTTATTGAAATTGATTCTCTCTGTTAAAAACAATGGATAATATTAGTCAGGGGATAAAAGACTCCAAAACCTTCCTTCCTAATAATCCTTAGGAGTCCTGTAGCTCAGTGGTTAGAGCACTCGCTTTGCAAGCGAGAGACCTGAGTTCAATTCCAGGCAGAGGGCGAAACTTCGGGCAAGTTTCCTTACTCCACACAGAGCTTAATAATAATCCTCCAAAACCAAAAACAATAATAAATTGGTCATTTTCAATCTACGACTGTTTGTGGGACATTGCTGTGCGCAATTGGCTGCCGCGTTCGCCCACAAATATACAGTCAATTCACTTTACAGTGTGTTCTGTGAAGCGCTTTGGGACGTCCTCCCGACGTGAAAAGCGCTATATCAAATGCAAGGATTATTATTATTATTACATTTGACATGGCATTTTGCCTCATTGTCCTTTTGCCACAAAATATACAGTTAATTCACTTTACAGTATATTCTGTGAACCATTTTGGGGACATTTCAAAGACATGATAAGGTGCTATATCAAATGCAATGATTATTATTATTGAAAAGTCAAAGTGCTTTGGAGAGTTTTATGTAAATCGGAAAGCTTGTATCAGTTAAACTGTGTATTTGTAGACAAGAACAGCAGTGAATTTGCACACACCATTATTGCTGTGAGTATTATGAGTCCTTTGCTTTGCTAATGGTTGCAGCTTTTGAGTAGGAAATATGGTCAATGCAGTGCTTCTATTTTTAGGGTAACATACGGTGAAGGTATTTGTCTGGAGGATTGCTGCCCAGGACACCAGGAGAAACTCTCAGCTTTTCAAACAGTTGTACGGGATCGCTAACATCTGCAGACACACAGCCCTGGAGTCTGCCCTCAGACACCAAAGTTTAAGTCATCTAAAGGACAGTGAGAGGCTTCTCACAGCATCAAACTGGAGCAGCAACAACAACAACAAATTACATTTGTAAAGCTCCTTTCATATTCAGGAGGACGTCCCAAAACGCTGGACAATCAGAGATTTGGCACCCAAGAAAGGGGTTGGGATCAGGTGGGTGCATGGCAGGGAGGGTAGGGTAGGAGGGTGGCCGAAGGAATGGTCAAAGAGGAGGCTCTTGAGACAGGCCTTGAAGGAGACAAGGGAGGGAGTGAGGTGAAGGGACTGTGGGATGGAGTTCCAAAAGGTTGTGGCAGAGAGGCTGAACGCCCGACTGCCAATGGAGTGGAGGGAGCAGATAGGTTGATATGGCGTTAGTAGGTCACAGGTTAGCAGCCAGTAACTGTGACCGCAAAGTCCCAATGTGCAGGTTGAACCTCCAGCCTTCTGACTCAGAGGCGACTGCTACCAATGGAGCCAGGTTATTGTCACCCATATTGAATTCAATATGTTTGTTTCCTTTAAAATCCATTTCCTTGTTTGTGATAACTTTGCAACCTGGTGATCTGGTTTGAGGAGGCAGCTGCTTCAAATCACGTCAATGATCATCATAATGACTCATATTTTCATGTCAACAAGCCAGCAATCCACCAGAAAAAGTTGGTCATTCACTTCATGGATGATATGTGGGCCCTCAGTTTAACATCTCACATGGAGGTCAGAACCTCTGATAATGTTCCTGAATCCTGCACAGCTAAAGCACGAACTATATCCCAAAGTATGACTTGAACTCAGCAGCTTCTGACCCAGTGGGAGTGCTTTAAAGTGAAGCCAGCTCACACCATTGTTGCTGTGAGTATTATGAGTCCTTTGCTTTGCTAATGGTTGCAGCTTTTGAGTAGGAAATATGGTCAATGCAGTGCTTCTATTTTTAGGGTAACATACGGTGAAGGAAATTACCAGAAGCCGCCCTCACTATTGCTAGCCTCGCCAGCAACGTGTGAAAAAAACTCCCTTTTTACTCTACTCAGAAGCAGCTGACAGAAGGCGTAAGATCAGGAGACAAAGTTGAAAATGACTCTGTCAACCGTTTCTTTCCGAACTGAGCAAATTGAAGCAGTCAGATTGTGTGACACAGATGCTTGCTACCACGCCCTCTTGTTATATGTTAATGAGACAACTGACATTTTTACAAAATAAAATAAATCGTCCGACACTCCCAAAAAGGTTGCACAAGTAGATGGATTGCTTGTCCTTAAACATTCATTACATTTGACAGATTCAGACCACAGAGAAGCTACTGATAATTATTCCTTACTTTAACATGTACATGCATTTGACACCTTACCATATCCAAACATCTAAATCGCTTAAGGTAATGAGTTACATTGAAGTGTAGTGACTGTTATGTGCAAAAGTCAGCAGTTGATCTCCGCTTGCAATGTGCCACACACAAGAAAGTCCCCAGTCACTAAAGCCTGAGATTCTTCCCATTTGATAAACCCTAATAGCTAGGGCGGTCCTAGCTGCACAAGTGGTAGAAAGTTTGCCAGATGGTACTATGGGGAAATCACCATAGCTACCCTTAACACCCACCAGAAAAGGCAGACAGCAACTCAGTTTAACACCTCATCTGAAGGACGGCATTTCTCCCAGTGAAATGTTCCCACCAACACTTCAGTGGAACGTCAGCCTGGACTATGTACCAAAGTGGAGCATAAACTCATGACTTGCTGACCCAGAAGCAAAGAGAGCTGACCAAATATACAGGTGGTTATTAATGATAAGCCTTGCATTTGAGATAGCACCTTATCATGTCATTAAAATGTGTGACAGAATACACTGCAAAGTGGATTGATTGTATTTTGTGGGCTAAACGCAGCAGCCAATTGCGCACAGCAGTGTCCCACAATATCTTGATTCATAAAACCTCAGGAAAAATACAGAGATCGTGAAATAAATCACAATATTGGTAGAAGAAACCAGGCGTGTGTGTCATTTCACACCTGAGCAAATAAATAATGGGCAGAAATTACCTGTCTCAAGAAGCCAAAATGAACTGCCACTGTCTGACTGTAGGAAGCTGATACCTGAAGCAACAGCCAGCTGCACAGAGGTTGATCTCCCGAACTATGGTGAAACCTTATCCTTAAATATACTGGGTGTTATCTCAGTTGCTGGGAGGTGCCTCTCATAAACAGGTGACCGGTTTTGATCAGGTGCCGTGACAGGTATAGTATTGTATTGCTCTTCCCGTAAGAAACCAACATTGCAAATTTCCCAGTTTTGTTTACATGTTGCTTGATGCAAACTACGTGGAGCAGACTAACATTCTGTCTTAATAACAACTTAACCTTTTGTGACTCGGCAGATTTGTGTTATTATAATAATAATCCTTGCATCTAATTTATTACATTGTTGAGACGTCTCAAAGCGCTTCACTGAATATACTGTAAAGTGAATTGACTGTGTAGATTGAGGGCGAAACGTGGCAGCCAATTGCGCACAGCATCGTCCCACAAACAGTCGTGGATTGAGTGATCAAATTATTATTTTTTGAGGGTATTATTACCCCCAGAAATCTATCCGCCAATTGACTAACAACTGGGGTTGCTACCCCGCGTGAGGGGTGTTATACAATGCAAGCTGTTGTTGCTATTGGGTTCCTACTTATTGCTATATAAACAGAGACATGTGGAATAAGGAACTTGACTAAGGTTTTGCCCTGCCCAGGGATCGAACCCAGGTCCTCTCGCTTGTGAGCTGAGCACGATAATCATTGCAACCATTTCCTGCAGGGTGGCAGCTCTCGCTTGGTCGGCCTGGGCGTGAGAGGTGGCTGTTTTTTAGTTACGGTGAGTGAGAGAATGATGTGTTGGCAATAAGTTTTTTCCACATCGCGAGGAGGAGTAGAAATGTCTCACCAATATACCCTCTCACTGCTGTCAGTGTGAGGGCCTCTTACTGGGTTGTCCATTCTGCCCTTGTCTCTCGCTGTACTTAAAAAACATGGAGTCTTTCCTGGTTCATATCCTACTCAGCTCCTGTTAACCATGCAAGCCAAAGTCCTAACGGCTAGGGTGATCCTAGCTGGAAAGCTTGCCAGTCAGTGGCCCAAGCTTGGCATGCTTGGCAATGGAATGTCGGAATCTGTGGTGGTCTCGGTGGTCCGGTTCCTGAGCCAGGCAGGCATGACATCAGCAGACCAGTCACTTGGGGCAGGGAGTCATCCTACTCAGCTCCTGTTATTCCTGCAAGCCATTTGAGAGTTAGGTAAGCCGGCTGCATCCCTCCAGGGGGAGAGAGAGAGAGAGCGCATTCCATTCCAACAATGTTTCTCTGGGATTTCCATGTGTAGGTGAGATGCCTGGAATTCTCAGCTTGGTTTGGAAACTTTTAAGCAGGTGATGGGTTTCCAAACGTGTCAGACATCCAGATGAACAATCCTTTACCCTAAATTCAAATAAATCTGCTGCTCGCTTGTTGTTTATAAAAATAATAATCCTTGTTGATCAGATGTTTCTGGGGCAGATGAGCCAATAGCATTTCCCTTATTTCTGGTCAATTATATTTTCTAAAGCGCTGTGATATGTTTGGTATTGTGTGAAAAATGCTGGGTAGTTGCAAATTATTATTAATATTATTATCAGGATCAGGAAGTAGGGTTTAGGATCAGACACAATGCCCTTTCTCCCCTGCTCCACCAATTCTGACACAACCCTCTCTCCTTCCCCCACCCCCACACACGCACACCTTGATCAGACACAGCCCTGGAGTCTATAGTTACAGAGGGTGATGGGGCTGATATGATACCTGGGAGCCAGTGATTTGTTGCTATTATTTTACAAGCTGCTGGTTTCATATTTGTTCAAAGTTGATTTACTGGAAACAGGGGAAAAACCCAAGAAAAAGTACATAGATACCTGGCGCCTGTTGTGGCCAAAGTGGGGCTGTTGTAAATCACAGTATCTACAATGAAAGTGATAAGATGCCCCAACTGTTTGCTAAACATGGAAAATATGAGGCAGCGCAGATAAGGAAGAGAAAGAGAAACAGCTTCAGACAGAAACCTTGCAGACAGGCTGCGGGAGAGATCAGACTGGAGCCTGGGGCTGTCTGGGTGTTACCAAAGGCTGTTTTTTTGGTAAAAGAGAGGAGGGTTTGGGGAATGATGTTGCTCTGTGTACCATGTACTGTGTGCTCTAGGTGTGTGTGCATTTATATAATAATAATAATAATCCTTGTATTTGATATAGCCCCTTTTCATGACGTTGAGATGTCTTAAAGCGCTTCACAGAATATACCATAAAGTGAATTAACTGTATATTTTGTGGATGAAACATGGCAACCAATTGTGCACAGCAGCGTACCACAAACAGTCGTGCATTGAATGAACATTTTTTTAAAAAAAGGAATTTTTCTATTAATCCCCTAGAAAAGCGATCCGCCAATCAACTAACAACCGAGTTCCTACTTACTGCTAGATAAACAGAGACGTAAGGAAACTTGCTCAACGTTTCGCCCTGCCGGGAATCAATCCCAGGTCTCTCACTTGCGAGGCGAGTACTCTAACCATTAAGCTACATGACTCTACCCTCAAACCTTCAAACTCTCTCAATGCCACTTGTTTCTGCTCCCCTACATTTACACTTTCACGTCGGGAGGACATCCCAAGGAGGGAGCGGGAGAGGCGAAGGGACTGTGGGATGGATTCCAGAGGGTGGGAGTAGAGTGGCTGAAGGCCCGACCGCTGATGGTGGGGCGGGCCGGACGGGGGATGTGGAGCAGGCTTGAGCCTGCTGAATGGATGGAGCAGACATTAACAGTTCACAGAGGTCAGGAGGGGCAAGGCCATGGAGAGCTTCGAAAGCGAAGAAGAGGATTGTAAACTTCTCTTCGCACCAGTGGAGCTGGTGGAGATGGGAGTGATGGGGTCATGGAGCCTGGTGTGGAAGAGGACACGGGATGCAGAGGTCTGGATGATCTGCAGCCTATGGAGGGAAGAGTTGGGAAGACCAACAAGCAGGGAGTTAGCAAAATTGAGCCTGGATGTGATCCAGGAGCCTGTCTCGGTGGCCTCAGGGGTGAGGCAGTCACGGAGCCGGGCAATGTTGCGAAGGTGCGGAAGACAGAGTGGGTCATGGCACAAATGTGGGGTAGAAAGACAGTTGAGGGTGTGATGCTGTGGGAAATGTATGTACTGGGATAGAGAATTGTGCGTATCTGGATATACTGGACATTATGTGTCACGCTAAGGGCAAGGAATCATCCCACTCAGCTCCTGTTAGCCCTACGAGCCAAAGCCCTAATGGGTAGAGTGGTCCTGGCTGAACAAGAAATGGGAAAGTATGCCAGACAGCGATATCAATGGCAAACTGTGCAGTTTTAGTTGGTTAGACTCCAGCAGTTTCCCCAACACACACTCTGGGGTCCCCAAATCTTGGCTCTTGTCAACCTAATATTTTCCAAAATGCGGTAAGCAGGATGTGTCCACGCAGGGAGAGAGAGGGATTCCATTCCAACAAGGCACCTCTGGGATTTCCATGTGTGGGTGGAATGCATGGAATTCTCAGCTTGGTTTGGATAGTCTTGGTGATCGGTTTCTGAATATGTCAGACACCCGGCTGCCGACCAAAAGCACATTATGTGAAATGATCTTGAGGCTTGAGAGGATAGAAACTGCTCTGCTCGTCAACAGCACCTAATCCCTGTAACTGTAAAGGCTCCACTGAAACTCACTAAACAAATCTATGTACACAGACGTCTCCTTTGGCCTTCGCCCTCTCTTTTGTGATGCAGTCTCCTTGCTGCCAAAACCTTCCCCAGATCCTAACAACCCCAGCTCAGGAGCACAGTGACAGTCTGTCCCCCTTCAGCAACTCACCATTACTATAGAGACCCAGGCAAGAGGCTAAAGAATAATAATAATAATAATCCTTGCATTTGATATAGCGCTTTTCACGTCGGGAGGACGTCCCAAAGCGCTTCACAGAACACACTGTAAAGTGAATTGACTGTATATTTGTGGGCGAACGCAGCAGCCAATTGCGCACAGCAATGTCCCACAAACAGTCGTAGATTGAAAATGACCAATTTATTATTGTTTTGTTTTGGAGGTATTATTATTAGGCTCTGTGTGGAGTAAGGAAACTTGCCCAAGGTTTGGCCCTCTGCCGGAAATTGAACTCAGGTCTCTCACTTGCAAAGCGAGTGCTCTAACCACTGAGCTACAGGACTCCACAATCAGCTATAAGTTTATTTAACAGAGATAGAGCTAAATAATGTCCCCGGGTCACAGAACAGGGAAACAATACCAAACATGTGTAAACCTTGCGTAGTATGCGCATTTGTGTAACCTTACAAAATAATTTTGTATTTTTGCAGTCCTGTAGGTCAGTGGTTAGAGCACTTGCCTCGCAAGCAAGAGACGTGGGTTTAATTCCTGACAGGGCGAAATGTTGGGCAAGTTTCCTTGATTAACCTGGTTCTTTGGAAGTCAAAACACTTTAGAAACCCTCCAGAGAAGATTGTATGTGGTTACTATTGGTGCTAAATCCGAAGAAAATCATTAAGAAAATCCTCCCAGAACAGGGGGAACTAGTCCAGACTGCCACTCCCATATAGTGATGGGGGTTGCGCTGTGTTGTCAGAGATGACCTTCAGATAAGACAAGGTCCGTCTGCCTGTTTAGGTGGATGTTAAAAATCCCATGGCACTATTTGAAAAGAAAAGAGTTTCTCCCAGTGACCTGGCCAACAATTCATAGATTCATAGAATGTTACGACACAGAAGGAGACCATTCGGCCGATCGAGTCTGTGCGGCTCTTTGACAGAGCGTCACTTTCACTAACCCCAATCACCAGCTTTCTCCCCATAACACTGCAAACCCGCCTTCCCCAGATACCTGTCCAGTTCTCTCTTAAAAGCTGTTATCGAATCGGACTTCACTGCCCTTTCAGGCAGATCAACTCGTTGAGTGAAAAAAAAAATTTCTTCTAACCTCCCCTCTGCTCCTTTTGGTAGATATCTTAAGACTGTGACCACGAATCACAGACACACCTACCAGCGGAAACAGCTTTTCCCTCTCTCGTCTGTCGAAACCTTTCATGATCTTGAAGACCTCTATCAGGTCCCCACGTAACCTTCTCTGCTCTAATGGGAAAAGTCCTACCTTCTCCACTGTCCTCATAGCTGAGGTTCCCCATTCCTGGTATCATTCTCGTGAATCTCCTCTGCACCCGTTCCAGTGCCTTAATGTCCTTCCTGAAGTAAGGTGCCCAGAACTGGACGCAGTACTCCAGCTGAGGCCTAACCAGTGTTTTGTATAGATTAACCATAACCCCTACTCTTATACTCTATGCCCCTACTAATAAAGCTCAGTACACCAAATGCCTTTTTTACTGCCTTATCTACCTGTCCCGCTACCTTTAATGATTTGCTTACTTGAACACCCAGATGTCTCTGTATGTTCACCCCCCTTAAGATTGAGCTCCCAAGTCTATATTGCCTCCTATCATTTTTCCTCCCTAAGTGTATCACCTCACACTTATCCACATTGAAATCCATGTGCCACATGTCCGCCCATTCCACCATTCTGTGTATGTCTGCCTGCAGTTGGTTACAGTCCTCCTCACTATTTACTACCCGACCTAATTCCCCTAAATAAATTTGGTTATTGTCTTCATGGCTGTTTGTGGGACGTTGCTCTGCGCTAATTGGATGCCACATTAGCCTAAAAGTACACAGTCACTACACTTTATAGTAAATTCTCGGAAGCACTTTGAAATGTTCTCCCAACAAGAAAGGCACTGTATGCCAGATATTCACATGAAGGATTGGAGAATAGAAAGCTGTGGTAGGGAGTAAGGACAGTGGAGACTTGTGTGGAGTACATACACTGGTATGGACTTATTGGGCCGAGTGTCCTGCTTCAGTGCTGTACAGACTGTGCAAATCTTTGTATAAAATTCAAGGATTACCATTATTACCATCTGTGGGTTGGATGGCTCAGAAATTTCTGTCGCAAACCCATGCAAACAGTGTGATAAGTGATCAACCTAAATTCGCATTTGCTATTTGCAGTGCATGAATTTCAACTCCTATGAAATGTATTACCATAATAATAATCCCTGCATTTGACATAGCGTCTAATCACGTCTTCGAGACGTCTCAAAGAGCTTCACAGAATATACTGTATAGTGAATTGACTGTATATTTTGTGGGCGAAATGCGGCAGCCAATTGCGCACAATGGTGTCCCACAAACATGTGCAAAGTTTTGCCCTGACTGGGAATTGAACCCAGGGCCTCTTACTTGGAAAGTTTTCTAACCATTAGCTCAGTGGTTATAGCACTCGCTTTGCAAGTGAGACCTGGGTTTGTTTCCTGGCAGGGGGTGAAACCTTGGGCAAGTTTCCTTACTCCACATACCTGATAATAATCCCTCAAAAAAAAATTGCTCATTTTCAATCCAGGACTGTAGTGGGACTCTGCTGTGCGCAATTGGCTGCTGAGTTTCGCCCACAAAATATACAGTCAATTCACTTTACCGTCTATTCTGTGAAGCGCTTTGAGACGTCAAACATTGTTGAGGCAAAGACCTATTACCATCATTTCTTATAAAAGTGAAATAGGGAAATGCCTAAAAAAGAAGAAAACTGAAGGGTGTGGGGAAGCGAGCACAAGTGAGATTAAATGCAGTGACTCATTGCAGATGTGATGACAGAACAGTCAGTTCCATATTGGAGTCCTGTAGCTCAATGGTGAGAGCACTCGCCTCACAAGTGAGAGACCTGGGTTTGATTCCCGGGCACGGCGAAACGTTGGGCAAGTTTCCTTACTCCACACACACACACACACACACCTCTGCTTACCAGCAGTGAGTTGGAACCCGGTTATTAGGTGATTGGTGGATTGCTTTTCCGGGTGTAATAATCCCTTAAATAATCCCTTTCGCCCACAAATATACGGTTAATTCACTTCACAGTTTATTCTGTGAAGCGCTTTGAGACGTCGATAAGACGTCAAAAGTGTTAGATCAAATGCAAGGATTATTATTATATTATTATTAAAAAAAATCAGAGGATGGTTGTGTGTGAGCGCCATCATTTTCCTGGCAGATAATGATCCGTCGCCATGTTCGGTGACATCTTCCGTAACATCTTTCACAGCTGGTTTCAGCTCCTGCGTAGTCGCATCTCACTGTTTTGTAATGGGGGTAACAGGACTTTGTGGACAGCTTGTAGAATTAAACAGCACCACCCCCTGGCAACACCTCAAAATAGCAAAATGGTTCTATTTGAGATGATAACAACAACAACAACTTGGGTTTATATAGCGCCCTCCATGCCGGACGGCGTCTCAGAGCCAGGATGGGGTGCTGTTTGAATATTTAATGCTCTAAAATAGAACACAAGATACCAATGACCTCAACAAATCTATATTGGATTTGATATGGCGCCTGTGATAAAATATGGGAGTGCTTTAGAGTCATTACCGTTAAGTATAGTCATTGTGTATTTCCAAGCAAATGCAATCATGTTCTCCAAACAGCCAGAAAAACCAAACTAACTGAAGGATTGTTGACCAGGGCCCCAGGAGTAGCTCTCCTCTCTCTTTTCGACGGTCACGATTTCAGTCTTACATTTCATCTGAAAGGTGGCCCTGCCAACGATACAGGGCTCCCCCAACTTACACTGGAATCTCACCCTGAACCTCCAATCAAAATACCTGATAGAAATCCATCATCAGAATAATCCTTGCATTTGATATGATGCCTTATCATGTCTTTGAGACGTCTCAAAGCGCTTCACAGAATGTACTGTAAAGTGAATTGAATGTGTGTTTGTAGGGGGAAATAAATTTATAGAACAGAAGAAGGCCATTTGGCCTATTGTCTCTGTGCAATCATTTCAGTTCCATTTTCCTGTCCTTTCCCCCATACCCTTGTAGTTTACTCCTACTTATATATCTGTCTAGTCCCCTTTTGAAAGCTCGTACGAATCCAACCACTGCTGCCAGCATGTGCCAGCATATGTGTGTGAAAACAATCTTATAATCTCCCAATTTGCAAGCTATCTTAAATTGATGTTGGACTTGAACCACAGCCTTCTGTGCTACCAACAGAGCCAGGCTTAGACTAAGTCTTATTCCTTGTACTTGAGCTGTGACTTCTTGCTTTATATCCTTCTACCAGTCAACAACAACAACAAATTACATTTACACAGCGCGTTTCATGTCGGGAAGACGTTCACTGCATTTAATCTCGCTTTCGTGCTTGCTTCCCCCACACCCTTAACTTTTTTTCTTTTTCAAGCATCTCCTTTTAGTCCAGTCCCATGTGCTGGACAGTCAAGGATTTGAACCCGAGCAGGGGGTTGAGATCAGGAGGGGTGGAGGGTAGGGAGGGTAGGGTCAAGAAGGTAACCAAAGGCACGGGTAAAGAGAAGGGTCGAGATGTACCTTGAACGAGGCCAGGGAGGGAGCGAGGCAAAGAGACTGTGGGATGGAGTTCTGAAGGGTGGGGGCAGAGCTCAGAGCTTCTCCCTTACATGGCAATGCTCGGAATCAGGGCCCTTCCCCTCGCTCTCTTTTGAAAGCTAAAGGTGTCTCACAAGCAGGTGACTGGGAGATTAGAGACAGTTTAGCAACAGGTCGACACCCAGATGCCGTTGTGACAGTTTACGAGGAGTTTCCAGGCCTCTTGCCTGGAATTGCCTCTGCACAGTGAAAGGCAGTCTCCAGGTTTCCACTGACTCAGAGGCTGCTCCCTCACTGCTCAGGACACAATAATTTTTTACTTTAGTTGTTTGTGCTGGGCTTTTGCTAAGCGTGCTTCACTTCTGTATCCAGTAGCAGCTACAGCACAGGTTAGATACAGAGAAAGCTCCCTCTACACTCTCTATCCAGCACTTCCTATTGCTCTGCTCTATCCTCACACATGCCTATTTCTCTGACCTGTTCATACCTTACTCCTCTGCTAACCCCAGCAGGCTGTGCGCCCCTCAACCCCACTATTAGTGGCCAAGCCTTCAGTCATTCCGCATCCAACCTCTGGAACTCCCTGCCTCTCTCTCTCTCTCTCTCTTCCTAACCATCGATCGATCTGAGATCCATCGATCTATCTGGGATCAATCGATCTACCAATCTATCCCACGGGAAAACCTATCTTTTTGACTGAACGTACATTCACTTCCCTCTCCCCTTCCTCCTCGCTTAACGTCCAACCCCACCATCTTATAGCGCTCTATCAAGGCATATGGGGCAAAGGCGGGTAATTGGAGTTGAGGTACAGATCAGCTATGATCTTATAGAATGGCGGAACAGGCTCTAGGGGCTGAATGGCCTCCTCTTGTTCCTATGTTCCTATGCTCTAGAAACACTATTTGACTTGAATGCAAATGATATAAATGCAAATTGCTGTTGTAAGACCGTGTCTCAAGACTAAGACCATGAGAAATGTCAGGTCTCAGTTCCCTGGCAGGTGAGATACAATACGTACCACTGTATTGGGAGCTGTGATTGATCAGCAGTGTATGGAGCAGTCACACTCCTTTTGGCTCCAGGATCTGTAAATGAATTGGTCTTCGCCTGGATTTTGCTTCACAAAAATTTTGAATTATGGAATGTCAGTTCCTGCACATGTTCAGGGCCCGACAGGAAACAGGCAGTGATTGCAGTAGTTAGAGCACTTGCCTCGCAAGCGAGATGTCCTGGGTTCGATTCCCGGCAGGGCAAAGTTGAGAGGGGGAGGCAGGACAAGGAAGACAAAGAAGACAAAAAAAAGACAAAGGAGAGAATGTGTTAGTTGCCTCCCCCCCTCTCAACTTGTCCTTAAAAACCTATCCCTCCCAACATGCCCCAGTTCTGACGAAGGGTCGTGGACCCCGAAACGTTGACTCACTTTCCTTTCCATAGCGGATGACCTGCTGAGTTTTCCAGCTCTCTCTGTTTTTATTTATTATTATTAAGGATCTTGATGTACCGCGATAGTTGGTTTATTGTATCCACTGAGTCTTTCCAGCTCGGCTGGGTGGGCTGCACTGGTGCCTTGCCTTAGTGCCCTGCCCTGGTGCCCTGCCCTGGTGCCCTAAACTGGCATCATTCACTTGTCGCCTGCACTGGTGCCTTTTGCTGCTGCTCTGCCCTGGTGCCCCTCCTCCCAGCTCCCAGAGATTATTGAGAGATTAGATTTTACCTGTAATGTCTCCAACCCTAACATTCACACTGACACTCTGCCACATTAAGATTTCTGTTCATTTGGGAAGTGTCTCTGCAAAATCAGATTACAGAAACAAATGAGTCATTTAAGATCTGTAACACCTGGTACATTAGATTTGCATATAGTAGTTATATTTTTGTCATCCATTCCCAGAAATACTTTGCCAATCTATTTGCAGGAAATCCAAGCACCACGGTCAAATGTTATGCAGGTTGCTTCATTCAAATAGTGGCGGCAAAATGTAAAGACAAGCCTAGTGTACTTTTACTAGGACTTTTTTACTGAATGTGTATCAGCGCCTTGGGATGTCCTCCTGACGTGAAAGACGCTATATAAATTTACTTTTGTTGTTGTTGTATTGTCTTTAAGGACTATTAGTCTTAATAGTGGAGTCCTGTAGCTCAGTGGTTAGAGCACTCGCTTTGCAAGTGAGAGACCTGAGTTCAATTCCAGGCAGAGGGCGAAACCTTGGGCAAGTTTCCTCACTCCACACAGAGCCTAATAATAATCCTCCAAAACCAAAAACAATAATAAATTGGTCATTTTTAATCTACGACGGTTTGTGGGACATTGCTGTGCGCAATTGGCTGCTGCGTTCGCTCACAAATATACAGTCAATTCACTTTACAGTATATTCTGTGAAGCGCTTTGGGACGATCTCCTGACGTGAAAAGCGCTATATCAAATGCAAGGATTATTATTATTATTATTATTATTACTACAATAGAGAGGGGAGTTTCTGTTCAGTGTTGCCTGACCAACAATCCCCCAACTTAATTACTCATTCACTTCATGGCCATTTGTTGGCATAGCCGTGTGCACAAATTGCATAGTATACATTGCAGAGAAAGTGAAACAAGAAAAAAAATTAAGCTCAGGCTCCACCCTCTTCCCAGCGAAACGTTCAGTCAGAAGTGACCTTTCTTCCAGATCTCACAGGAGAGAGCAATTGTTTCACCACAATGGCAGATTCACATTCATTTGAAAAACAGACCAAATGTCTCATGGATATCCTTCTGCAGGAGGAATTGGAAGTGGATAGTGGTAACCTGTGCTTTCGCAGTATGCAAACAGAGCTCACAGAAGAAGGTATGTGACCAGCTGGCGAGGGGCACCGACAGACTGAGACCTGACTGTGCACTCAGTGAGACTCAGGCACATAACAGTGTCATAGGATCTTTAACATCAACCTGACAGACGGACAGAGAGACAGACAGAGACAGTCAGACACTCAGTTTAATGTCCCTGCTGAAAAAACTGGAGTTTGAGAATCAGACGTCTCTCAGTACTATCTGACGAGAAGCAGGAAACGTCTGTCCAGCAGCTCTTTAGTGAATATCTTGACGTCTTGTACTTGATCCTTACCCCACCCCCTCGACTACTCCGATGCTCTCCTCAGCTACACGAGCCATGAATCATAATTCATTGAGAACTCCCCCACCCGTATTCTCACCCACACTAAACTGCGTACCCCCATCACACCTGTCCACATCAGACTCCATTGCCTATCACAGAATGGATCGATTTCAAGATCCTTCACCGTTGGCAATCAGGCTTTCACCCAGTACACCTCGACTCTTTGGAACTCTCTCTCTTGCTCCTTTAGAGGTGGATATTTACTTGTTAGATCATTGAAGTTGAGGTACAGATCAGTCATGATCTTATCCAATAGCGGAACAGGCTTGAGGGGCTGAATGGCCTCCTCCTGTTCCTATGCCCTCCCTTTATCTGCTGCCATCTATTTTATAGCTTTGCTTTCTCCTGCTTTCAGTTTAACTTTATGAGTTTCATGTTCCTGTAAGCACAATCATCATGGAAGGTCTTTAGGCGAGATTTGAAGGTGGGGAGGAAGGGGGAAAGCCAGAGGGATTGAGAGAGGGCGTTCCAAAGCTTTGGGGCACAGTGGCTGAAAGCACAGCAGCCGATCGTGGAGCAGAGGGGGCGAGGGACAAACAGGGGTCCGGAGCCGGCCAAGAGAGTAGGCAGAGGGTGGTGGAACGGGGAGTGGGGGGCGGTAAGCAAATCGGATAGGTAGGGAGCTGCAAGGACATGAAGGGAGTTGAAAATGGGTGAGAGGATCTTGAGGTCGATCCGTTTGGTAATTGGGAACCAGTGCGGCCTGGCAAGGACTGGGGTGATGGGAGTCCTGAGTTTTGTGTGGGTTAGTATCCAGACACCGGAATTCTGAATTAATTGAATTTTGTGTATCGTGGAACTGGGAAGACCAGCGAGGGGGGCATTTGAAAGGTCCAGCCGGGAAGTGACAAAGGCGTGGATGAGGGTTTCGGCTGCTGTGGGTGTGAGTTACGGACAGAGGTGGGCAATGCGGTGGAGGTGGTATAAAGCGGTCCTGATCAGGGAACAGATGTGGGGAAGAAAGGAAAGCTGTGGATTGAACCTGACGCCTAAATTGCACACGGGTCACAAGTGAGCGGACCTGGGTTTGATTCTCGGTCAGGGCAATACCTTAGGCAAGTTTCCTTACTCTACATGCCTCTGTTTAAGTGGAAACCCGGTTGTTAGTTGATTGTCGGATCGCTTTTCCGTCGGTAATAATCCCTTAAAAAAAACTAATAATAATTCGGTCACACAATCCATGACAATTGGCTACCACGTTTTGCCCACAAAATGTAGTCAATTCACTTTACAGCATATCTTGTGAAGCGCTTTGAGACGTCTCAACGACATGATAAGGCAATATATCAAATGCAAGGATTGATATTATCATTTTAATCGCTGCTCCACCCGCCCTGGCAGCCAGATTGACAGGCAGATTAACAGGCAGTTATCGGCTGTGTTTCAGAGTGTGCTCTGAAGAATCTGGGACAACAATTGCGAACTTTGGGAGATCAGTTGAATGAGGAGCAGGTGAAATCCTTCACAAAAGAATTTCAGAAAATGATGCAGACGAATGCACTGGACAAGGTAAGTGAAGTTAGAAAAATCATTTGCTCTGTGCTCCGAGATGCTATCCTGCGTGAAGCAACAACAACAACAAGATTCCATTTATAGAGCGCCTTTCACGTCGGGAGGACGTCCCAAAGCGCTGGACAGTTGGGTCAGGACCCGAGCATTGGGGGGGAAATGGTCAGGGTGAGGGGAGGGAAGGGAAGGGAGGGAGCGAGGAGGGGGGAAATGGTCAGGATGAGGGGGGGGAAGGGAGGGAGCGAGCAGGGGGGAAATGGTCAGGATGAGGGGAGGGAAGGAAGGGAGGGAGCGAGGAGGGGGTAGAGAGTCGAGAGGGGAGCTGAAGGCTCGGTCAAAGAGAAAGGTTTTGAGACCGGCCTTGAAGGAGGAAAGGGAGGAAGCGGCGAAGGCACTGGGGGATAGAGTTCCAGAGCCTCGGGGCTGAGAGGCTGAAGGCCCGGCCACCGATGGTAGGGCGGTTGGGGCGGGGGATGTGGAGCAGACCGGAGCCAGAAGAACGGAGGGTACGGGCAGGTAGGTAGGGGGATAGTAGGTTGGAGAGGTAGGAGGGAGCAAGGCCGTGAATTGCCTTGTAGGTGAGGATGAGGATCTTGAATTCGATCCTCTGGGGGATGGGGAGCCAGTGGAGGCGAGCGAGGGTGGGAGTGATGTGGTCACTGGTGCGGGACAGTACACGAGCTGCAGAGTTCTGAATGACCTGCAGTGTGGAGGGAGGGCCGGGAAGGCCGGCGAGGAGAGAGTTCCCATAGTCCAGCCTTGAGGTGATAAAGGTGTGGATCAGAGTTTCAGCCGCGTGAGGGGTGAGGTAGTGCCGTAGTCTGGCGATGTTCCGGAGGTGATGGAAGGCGGTGCCAGTTGTGGTGCGGATATGAGGGAGAAAGGACAGCTCAGGGTCGAACAGAACCCCGAGGTTCCTGATGGCTTTGAGGTGGAGAGTGCGGCCTTGGATGCTGATGCTGTCAGCGCCTGAGGTGCGGAGGCGCTTACGTGAGCCAATCAGGAGGGCCTCAGTTTTACGTACGTTGAGCTGAAGAAAGTTGTCTCTCGTCCAGGACTCGATGTCGGACAGACAGCTGTCAGGACATCGGGGGTCGTGGAGTTGAGGGTAGAGGAGGAAAGGTAGAGTTGGGTGTCATCCGCACACATGCGGAAGTTAACCCCATGTCTGCGGATGATGTCACCACAGGGGGAGCATATAGAGGGTGAAGGGGGGGGACCGAGGGCAGAGCCCTGAGGGACACCGCATGAGACAGTGCGGGGGGTGGAGGAAAAGCCCTTTGTGGAAATAAAATGAAGACAGTGGGAGAGGTATGACTTAAACCACTCAAGGACAGGGCCTTGAAGGTTGAGGTGGGAGGACAAGCGGTGGAGGAGGATAGAATGGTCGACCGTATCAAATGCTGCCGATAGGTCGAGGAGGACGAGGAGGCAGAGGGAGCCCTGGTCACAGATGGTCAGGATATCATTGGTGACCTTGACCAGGGCAGTTTCTGTGCTATGGGCAGCACGGAAACCCGACTGAAGGGGTTCGAATAATAAATGGATGGAGAGGAAAGAGCACAGCTGGGAGGCCACAACTCTTTCAAGGACCTTGGACAGGAAAGGGAGGTTGGAGATGGGCCGGTAGCTTGATAGCTGCGACGCATCAAGGGAGGGAGTTTTCAAAGTGGGAGTGATGGTGGCAGTTTTAAGGAGAATGGGAACAGAACCAGAGGAGAGGGACAGGTTGATGATGTCGGTGATATGTGGGGCAGGAGGTGGAGCTGGGTGATAAGGAGTGGAGTGGGGATGGGCTCAAGGGAGCAGGTGGTGGGTTTCAGGGACAGGATGAGTTTGGTGACAGAGGGTGGGGAAACGGGTACGAAGGTGTGCAGGGGAGGATGGGTAGCAGGCTGTAGAAATGCAAGTTGTTGTTGTAGACAGATCACAGGATGGGTAAGTAAAGCAACCAAGTTCAGTTCAATAAAATGTTCAACAGCCTCTTAGAGCTGCCTCTAATCCAATAATCTTGACCCTTTAAACCCTAAACCCTTTCATCTCCTACCTAATAGCCCCTAACCCAATAAACTTCTGATCCACTAATCCCCTAATTAAATAACCCCTTCACCCCAAACCCACTTGCTCTATTATCCCTTGAATTCATAATCTCTTGACTCATTAAACCCCTGAACTGCTGACCTAACAAAACCTGGTCTGATTTTTTCCCCTCGACTTACTCCTGGAATCACCCGGCTCAGCTGAGATCTGCAAGGTCAGCACAGATCTGGACCTGTTCACGGTTCAGTTCCACGCTGGACATCGCTTTTATTAACCAAAACAGGCAAAGTCACCTGTTTCTTACAGCCTCAATATTTGTATGTGAGGAGCTCATTCAGCTTGGCAAGCCGGTATTACCATTTCTCCCCCTTGTGTCCATATCCCTTAATATATTTACTTGGTAACTGTCTTCACCCACATTCGCCCACAAATATACAGTCAATTCACTTTACAGCATATTCTGTGAAGCGTTTTGATACGTCTCAAAGACGTGAAAAGCGCTATATTAAATGCAAGAATTATTATTATTATTATTATGTCTATCTGTTTCTTTCTTAAGTGCCTCAATTGACCATATTTAGGGATTACTGAGAGAGTTCATTCCATATACTCACAACCTTCTGTATAATGTTTTTTCCCTGAAATCCTCTGTCACCAGTTTAGGTCTAATTGTAAAGTTACACTCTCGAGGTTTAGATTTCTCAACAAGCATAAAAATGAACAGAGCTGGAGAAACTCTTAGTCAGTCATCAATCTGATTTCTTCTTCCTAAGGGCTTCAAAATATTTTCTGACACTGTGAAATCTATCTCCCAAACCTGGGTCAGTGACAAAGATCTGCCAGCTGAGAAAACTCTCCTAAAGATCATGGCATCCCTGGGGATTCAAGCAGCTAAGCAAATGCCCTCTCTTGCTAAGGAGATCAGTGAGGCCATGATGTCCTTCAGCATGACCTCACTGAAGGAATGGGTGACCAGCCAAGGAGGATGGGTAAGCGATCAATGTGCATGAATTTACTGTGCCACAATGGAAGTGATAAAATGGTAGTGCTCTTTATACAGCGCTATAGCAGTATAATGTGTCAACAAGTGACAGCTTGGCTCAGCTGGTAGCACTCTCGCCTCTGGGTCAGAACATGTCTGGTTCACATTGAGTGTGTGTGTATATAGAGTTCACAGTCTAGGCTGACATTCTCGTGCAGGGCAGTGGGAGCGCTGCATTGTTGGATGTGACGTCCTTTGGATGAGCCAAGAAATTGCTGTTTTGGTGGATTTTAAGGATCCCATGGCACAGTTTTTAAAGAGAAGGGAGTTTCTCCTTGTCAACATTCCCTCAGATAAAATAGGTCATTCACCTCACCATTTTTTAATGGAGAATACTATGGCTACAATGCACAGCATAGTATGTGGGTGGGTATAGTGGGTGGAGTCCTGTAACTCAGTGGTTAGAGCACTTGCTTTGCAAGCAAGAGACCTGGGTTTGATTCCCGGCAGGGTGAAACCTTGGGCACGTTTCCTTACTCCACACGACTGATAATAATCCCTCAAGAAAAAAATAATAAATTGGTAATTTTCAATCCACGAGAGACACAGCTGTGCACAATTGGCTGCCGCATTTTGCCCACAAATATACAGTCAATTCACTTTCAATATATTCTGTGAAGCACTTTGAGACATCTAGAAGACGTGAAAAGCGCTATATCAAATGCAGGATTATTATTATACCTGCTGCGTTTGCATACAAATATGCAATCACTGCACCTGACAGTAATTGTCTGTGAAGAACATTGAGTCATTGTATCAAATACAAGGTTTATTAAATTAAAAGACCTCCATAGAAAATCACAGATGGGTTTGGATGAAAAACGAAATTTCAGTCCATTTGATCTCATCCTTCCTGAATGTCCACACCAACGGCTTCTCATGATAGCATCAAAGCTGTTCCTGCCTGAATGGAGACCTTGAATCCAGATTGAGAATTGGGACTGAAGAGGAGTTGGAAAGGTCGTGAGCTTCACTGACTGTTATTTGTGGCATTCAACCTCCCAAGACAGCGTTCCCCACACTTTCTCTATCAGGGCTACCTGCATGTGTTGAGCACAAGGCCATTCTACACCAGAGAGAGTCACTGGATAGTTTGCTCAATGGGTCCCTAGAAATATCTATATCTCTTGGTCATTGCCATTTCCTCTAGTCCCAGGCTCAATGGCTCAGCTCAAGGCTTGCTTCTCTAAATATCCAATGCCTTTCAATAAAAGAACAAAGCTTTGTAAAACCCTGAGAATACATTGGCTTAGTGGTTTGCGCATTCTCCTCGTAAGCAAGAGGACCAGGGTTCGATTCTCCAGCAGAGCAAAACCTTAGGCAAGTTTCCTTACTCCATACGTCTCTGTTTACCTGGAAGTAAATCGAAACCCAGTTGTTAGTCGATTGGTAGATCAGTTTCTAGGGTTAATAATCCCTTAAAAAAATTGTGGTCACTTAATCCAAGACTGTTTGTGTTCGTGCAATTGGCTGCCTCATTTCGCCCACAAAATATACAGTCAATTCATTTTACAGTATATTCTGTGAAGCTCTATGAGCTGCCTCAACGATGTAATAAGGCGCTATATCGAATGCAAGGATTATTATTATGATTATTATACCACTGCATCTCCATCTCTAATAGCCCATGATTTGTCTTTTTTCTTTCATGTCTTGCAGGAGAATATTCATTTGAAGTAAAATTTAAACTGAGCAGTCTCAATGCACCAGGTTACCACACTCTAGCAAAATCTATACCATAATTCCAGGAGGGGCCATCACAAGATAATAATGACAAAAATATTAATAAAAACAATAATAATAACCACCCTACAGGACTCCACATGCAGGAACTTCACCTGATGGACCCCCCCACCCCATTCTCTCCGCTCACTGCCTCCCCATCCCCCTCGCTCAGCCTGGCTCAGCCCCAGCTGATGTTCTCCTCAGTGGAAGCCTCCAGGTTTCAGGTGACTAGCCCGGTGCTGAAACTGTCTCTCAACGTCAAAAGGCTGGCCTTTCCCTAGCACCATGGGCTACCTCAGGTCAGTGTTAGTGAGGTGTCCTAACCAGGCACCACCGTCTCCTGCAGTGGGAGGAGTGTGACTCTGCCCGCCATGTCCCAGGTCAGAGAGACCATCACAGGCATGAAATCAACACTAAAAATTACACCCTGTTTATCTGGGGCCTTAGTAGGCCTTTCACCTGATGTTCTCCACATCTCTACATTGTCAACTCTAATTGATGAGCCCAATGTGCTATTTGCGTTACTGGAGATTATTGACCTTGTCCAGAGAGGCTCCACATACCTCCTCTCAGTCAAGGAGGACATACATTTACTCCCTCCAGAATTTGAATCCTGATACTTCTCATTGGGAGTCGAGTGCTTGGCTGACTCAGCAGCTGCCACAGTGAGGAATCCCACTACAAACCAACAATAAAAAGATTGCTATTCAGCGACCAGATTGTGAGATTTGTATATTTCTGTCTGAGGTTCTTTGTACATTTCCACATTCCATCCCATCAGTAAAGAAATCACTCACTTGGATCATTTATATAACTATGTAATTTCAGTAATTGTGTCAGTAGAGTGGTATGAAACGTGTACTGATGATTTGTAACTGGAAACAACTGTATACAGTATGAGCCAATAAAAACCAACATTCAACCATTTTGTGCCCTTGACACAGGAAGTAGAATCAGAGAATGACACAGCACAGAAGGAGGCCATTCAGCCCATCGTGTCTGTGCCGGCTGTTTGAAAAGAGCTTCCAAATCAACCCCACTCCCCGCGCTCTCCCCATAGCCCTGCAAGCTTGTCCTCCCCAAATAATTATCTAATTCTCTCTTAAAAGTTGTTATCAAATCAGCTTCCACCAGCCTTGCAGGCAATGCATTCCAGATCCCAACAACTCGCTGTGTGAAAACATTTCTCCTCACCCCTGTTCCTTTTAATAACTATTTTAAATTGGTTACTAACCCTCCCACCAGTGGAAATAGTTTCTCCTTGTTCACCCTATCGAATCCCCTCATAATTTGAAAACTTCTATTAAACCTTCTCTGCTCCACGGAGAATAATTCTCGCTTCTCTCGCCTCTCCTGATAACTGAAGCCCCTCATTCCTGGTACCATCCTGGTCAATCTTCTTTGCATCCTCTCCAATACCTTGACATCCTTCCTAAAGTGTGGGGCCCAGAACTGAACCCAGTCTCTCGCTGAGGCCTAACCAGTGTTTTATATAAAGGTTCATCATAACTTCCTGCTTTTGTACTCTCTGCGCCTATTTATAAAGCCTAGTATCCATATGCCTTTTTAACAGCTTTAGCTACCTGTCCTGCCACCTTCAAAAATTTCTCCAGGGTTGGGGTTCAAAGATTTCTTTGAAGGTTTCTCTGTTCCTTCTCCCCCTTTAAGATTGTCCCATCAGCTTATATTGCCTCTCCTCATTCTTCCTCCCAAATTACATCACTTCACATTTCTCCATATTAAACGTAATTTGCCACGTGTCTGCCCATTTCACCAATCTGTCTATGTCCTCTTGCAGTCTGCTACTACCGTCCTTACTGTTTACTACTTTTCCTAGTTTAGTTTACTAGAAACATGGATGTTGTCCTCCCTAAACCCAAGTCTAGGTCATTTATGCAGATTAAAAACAACAACAACAACTAGATTCTATTTATAGAGCACCTTTCACGTCGGGAGGACGTCCCAAGGCGCTGGACAGTTGGGTCAGGACCCGAGCATTGGGGGGAAATGGTCAGGGTGAGGGGAGGGAAGGAAGGGAGGGAGCGAGGAGGGGGTAGAGAGTCGAGAGGGGAGCTAAAGGCACGGTCAAAGAGAAAGGTCTTGAGACCGGCCTTGAAGGAGGAAAGGGAGGAAGCAGCGAAGGCACTGGGGGATGGAGTTCCAGAGCCTCGGGGCTGAGAGGCTGAAGGCCCGGCCACTGATGGTAGGGCGGTTGGGGCGGGGGATGTGGAGCAGACCGGAGCCAGAGGAATGGAGGGTATGGGCAGGTAGGTAGGGGGATAGTAGGTCGGAGAGGTAGGAGGGAGCGAGGCCATGAATGACCTTGTAGGTGAGGATGAGGATCTTGAATTCGATCCTCTGGGGGATGAGGAGCCAGTGGAGGCGAGCGAGGGCGAGGGTGAGGGCGAGGGTGGGAGTGATGTGGTCACTGGTGCGGGACAGTACACGAGCTGCCGAGTTCTGAATGACCTGCAGTGTGGAGGGAGGGCCGGGAAGGCCGGCGAGGAGAGAGTTCCCATAGTCCAGCCTTGAGGTGATAAAGGCGTGGACCAGAGTTTCAGCCGCGATGGCGATGTTTCGGGACCAAAAGAGCAGTGGTCCCAATACTGACCTCTGGGGGACACCACTGCACACTTCCCTCCAGCCAGAAAAACAACCATTCCCCACCACTCTCTGCTCTCTGTCTCCCAGACAGTTCTGTATCCGCTGCCACTGTTCCTTTAATACCGTGGGCTTCTATTTTCCTTACAAGTCTCTTATGTGGCACTTTATCAAACGCCTTTTGAAAATTCATATACATCAACTGCACTACCTTCATCCAAGTGGTTTATACCAAGCTCCCAGCTGACCAGTATTTACAGTGTTCAGTGCGCTTGTAGCCCCCTGCAAATGGCTTGTGGGAGGAAGACTGGCTTTTGGGGAGGAGGGATTTGGCCAGGTGTCTGACACACACCATGTTTATGACTATCTAAACAAAGCTGAGAATTCTACACATCCCACCTACACATGGAAATCCCAGAGATAGACTATTGGAATGGAATGTGCGCTCTCTCTCTCCCTAAATCCAGAGAGTATTAGGCGCAGGTTGGCAAGAGTCAAGGCTTGGGGACCCCAGAGTGTAGAGTGTGGGGAGGGGGAACGGGGAGGTGGGGGTGGGGAGAAGGTGAGCGAGATCCTTTTTGGGTCGTCAGCCTGAACCCACGAGTTGGCCTGAGAGTGTTTCAGTAAAGATTCTTTCATAAGAGTTGCTCTGTTAATAACTGAATGAATGACCAGAGAAGAAGACATGAAGAGCAGACTGTGAAAGGTGGGTTAACGTTCAACAAGTAACAAACTCGCACACTGCCAGCATTTCTCTTAAAAGTCTCTGATTGTTTCGGAATCTGGGAGCAACACGAGAGCAACACTTTCACGTAAACCTGACTCCAAGTCGCTAAAATTCCTGCCAAGAGTTCCATGGCTCCTTGGGACTCATTCCTTCACTTCCTGCCGTCAACAGTGAAATACTAAATACATTGATTTCACTGATTTCACACACAGTGAAGCAGATATCAGTGTGAGACACAGATTTTAAATGGTTGTGTGCCTTTGCATGTGGGAATGTCAGTCGGGAATCCATTCTATATGTATGTGGAGTCCTGCAGTGTAGTGGTAAGAGGATTCGCCTTGCAAATGAGAGGATCCAGGTTCGATTCCCGGGTGGGGCGAAAAGTTAGGCAAGTTTCCTTACTCCACACGCCTCTATTTATCCAGCAGTAAGTGGGAATCTGGTTCTTAGTTGATTGCTGGATCGCGTTCCTGGTAATAATTCCTAAAACAAAATTCACGACTGTTTGAGGGGCACTGCTGTGCTTAATTGGCTGCCACATTTTGTCCACAAATTACAGTCAATCCACTTTACGAAATATTCTGTGAAGCGCTTCAACAACATGATAAGGGCTATATCAAATGCTAGGATTATTCTTAAATAGGTAGAAGAAAGGGAACTCGACGCCAATGTAAGAACAAGGATTCGCTGCTTCGGGTATGTATAATAATATATAATCCTTGCATTCGATACAGCACCTTATCACATCTTTGAGACGTCTCAAAGCACTTCACAGAATATACTATAAAGTGAATTGACTGTTTACTTGTTGCTGAAAATGTGGCAGCCAATTGAGCACAGCAGGTCCCACAAGCAGTGGATTGAAGTGAACAATTTTTTTAAGGTATTATAACCCCCAGAAAAGCGATTGCCAATCAACTAACAACCGGGTTCCTGCAAGGTAAACAGACGCGTGTGGAGTAAGGAAACATGCCCGGTAATCAAACCTGGGTCCTTTTGCTTGCGAGACGAGCGCACTAACCACTACACTAACTGGGGACCAAAATCCAACCAAGTGTTTCACTTACAACTAATTTGTGCTAAAACATAAGAAATGCAGAATTATGGAACTTTCTTCAATTCAGTCTCTATCTGAAAACCGGTTCCTCTTAAAAAAAGATGACTGAAAACAGTTTCTAAATTAAGGTCGAATGTAAGAATTTTCCATAATCTTAAATGTTAAGAGAAAATGATCAACGACAACTTGCAATGATATTGCATTTATCCCGTCCTTGATGCAGGTATTGCGTCTCAGAGCTCTGATAGGCTAAAACTAGATAGAATTATCATCCCATAGAGCGGTTGGCCAGATATGAAATGGAATATTGCATTTGGTTCCAGGCGCCCAACCTCATCAAGTACGTAATAGTCTTAGACGTCATTCGGTAATGATTTACCATATTAATAACTGGGACAAAGTCCCTTAACTATAATGACGGCTGCATAAACTTGGATAATTATCTTCAAACTGAGATTAAACATTGGTATTTATAATAACGAGAGGAACTGACCAGGCTATTAAGGAACAACACTTCCCTCTGCTGGAGGAATCCAAAACAAGTGAAATATAAGGATCTAAATTCTGTGCAATTCTCGATCAACAAAATATAGTAAATCACAGGTGATGGAATATGGAGGAGGGAATGTAATTTGAACTCATATAGTCTAAGATGACACTCCAATGCAGTGCTGGGGGTGGTGGGAATGCATTGTTAGAGGGTCCTTTGGTTGAGACCTTAAACTGAAGTCCCGTTTGCATGTTCAGGTGGATGTTAAGGATCCTATGATCAGAAAGAGAAGTGTACCTAATACCAAAACTATTCCTAATTTTAAATTCATTAAAATACATACCAAATTCTGCAAGCCTTTGTTTAAAAAAATCTGCGCACACATTTCCACATTATTAAACTAACAGGTGGTGTTCAGAGCAGTGTTATTTTCTTATTTAAATTCCGAGTTTTCTGAGACTTTTAACGCCAGTGCTAAATACGATTGGTTGATCTTGGTGTTAATAAGCTGCAAGCCCAGGGAACATCATCATAATAATAATAATAATCCTTGCATTTGATATAGCGCTTTTCACGTCCGGAGGACGTCCCAAAGCGCTTCAGAGAACACACCTTAAAGTGAATTGACTGTATATTTGTGGGCGAACGCGGCAGCCAATTGCGCACAGCAATGTCCCACAAACAGTCGTGGATTGAAAATGACCAATTTATTGTTGTTTTTGGTTTTGGAGGGATTATTATTAGGCTCTGTGTGGAGTAAGGAAACTTGCCCAAGGTTTGGCCCTCTGCCTGGAATTGAACTCAGGTCTCTCACTTGCAAAGCGAGTGCTCTAACCACTGAGCTACAGGACTCCAGGACTCATGGCATAAGATAGCGAACCTGTTCCTTTAAGTCAAACATGTTTTAATTCCAGCTATTATAATAATAGTAATAATAGTAATAATAATCCTTGGATTTGATATAGTGTCTTATCACGACTTCGATACGTCTCAGAGCGCTTTACGGAATATACTGTAAAGTGGATCGATTGTATATTTTGTGGGCGAAACGCAGCAGCCAATTGCACACAGCAGTGTCCCACAAACAGTCATGGATTTATTATTTTTATTTTGGAGGGATTATTAGCCCCGCAAAGTGAACCATCAACTAATAATCAGGTTCCTACTTACTGTAAGGTAAACAGAGGTGCGTGGAGTAAGGAAAGTCGCCTAAGGTTCCCCCCCCCCCCCCCGGGAAGCGAGTCGGGGTCCTCTCGCTGCCAGACAGGTGCTCCAACCAATACTCTATGGGACTCCAACAATGTCAGAATTTCACAGAAGGCTCCTCAAGCGCACAGAGCGGCCAGGAACGGGCAACAGTAAACGGTAAAGAACCCAGGCAGCACCCCCACCCCCACCCACCCCCACCCACCCCACCCACACCCACCCCCACCCACCCCCACCCACACCAACACCCACCCCCACCCACCCCCACCCACACTAACACCCACCCCCACCAACACCCACCCGCCCGCCCACACCAACACCCACCCACCCGCCCACCCACACCAACACCCACCCCCACCCACCCCCACCCACACCAACACCCACCCGCCCGCCCACACCAACCCGCCCGCCCACACCAACACCCACCCGCCCACCCACACCAACCCCACCCCACCCACCCGCCCACCCACACCAACACCCACCCCCACCCACACCAACACCCACCCCCACCAACACCCACCCGCCCACCCACACCAACACCCACCCGCCCGCCCACACCAACCCCCACCCCACCAACACCAACACCCACCCGCCCACACCAACACCCACCCGCCCGCCCACACCAACCCCCACCCCCACCAACACCCACCCGCCCACACCCACCCCCACCCCCACCAACACCCACCCCCACCCACACCAAAACCCACCCACCCACACACCACCAACACCCACCCACCCACCCGCCCCCCCCTCTCCAGCTGCTGCCGAGAGTTGCACAACTTACTCACTGACCCCTCCCCCGTTGCTCCGCCCCCGTTAGTCACTCAGACTCGCGCTGTGACCCATTGCTCACTTACCCGCAGTGTTGGGCTGTGATCACTGTATCGGGACATAGACATTACCAACAGCGGATACCGCCTACAGATCGTCAGGGCTGTGGGGTCGGCGGACCGGACCGGGAGGGGGGGCAGGGAGAGGGGGGCAGGGCGGGGGGGGGGGGGCAGGGGGGCAGGGCGGGGCGGGGGGGCAGGGAGAGGGGGCAGGGGGGCAGGGCGGGGCGGGGGGGCAGGGCAGGGGGTGCAGGGCGGGGGGTGCAGGGCAGGGGGGCAGGGCAGGGCGGGGGGGCAGGGGAGAGGGGGTCGGGGCGGGGGGGCAGGGAGAGGGGGGCAGGGCAGGGGGGGGGGGGTCGGACCGGCTAAGAGCCGAACCGGAAAGAAGTTTGTGTGTGAGTTGTTGGGGATCGGGAGAGAAGGGCTCCTCTCAGCAGAAGATGTCACAGAGGATAAAAGAACAAACCCGACAGATCCTCGACTGTCTCCTGGACGAGCGCGAGGAGGAGGGAACCCCTCTGGAGTGCGACTCAGACACCTCAGGTCACCCCAACAATCTACACCCACACACACTCACTCTCACACTCACTCACACACTCACACTCACACACTCACACTCACACACTCTCACACACACACTCTCACACTCACTCACACACTCACACTCACACACTCTCACACTCACACACTCTCACACTCACTCACTCTCACTCACACACACACACTCTCACACTCACTCACACACTCACACTCACACACTCTCACACTCACACACTCTCACACTCACACACTCTCACACTCACACACTCTCACACTCACTCACACACTCTCACACTCACTCTCACACTCACTCACACACTCTCACACTCTCACACTCACTCACACACTCTCACACTCACTCACACACTCTCACACTCACTCACACACTCACTCACACACTCTCACACTCACTCACACACTCTCACACTCACTCACACACTCACTCACAAGGGGGGGGTGCTTGGAGGGTGGGTGAGTGGGTGTTGGGGATGGGGGGGTGCTGGGTGGGGGGGGTGGGTGTTGGGGATGGGGGGGTGCTGGGTGGGGGTGTGCTGGGTGGGGGTGTGTGCTGGGTGGGGGGGGGTTGGGTGGGGGGGTGGGTGTTGGGGATGGGGGGGTGCTGGGTGGGGGTGTGTGCTGGGTGGGGGGGGGTTGGGTGGGGGGGTGGGTGTTGGGGATGGGGGGGTGCTGGGTGGGGGGTGTGCTGGGTGGGGGGGGTTGGGTGGGGGTGTGGGTGTTGGGGATGGGGGGTGCTGGGTGGGGTGGGTGGGGGGGTGGGTGTTGGGGATGGGGGTGTGCTGGGTGGGGGGGTTGGGGATGGGGGTGTGCTGGGTGGGGGGGTGGGTGGGGGGGTGGGTGTTGGGGATGGGGGGGTGCTGGGTGGGGGGGTGGGCTGGGTGGGGGGGGTGCTGGGTGGGCTGGGTGGGGGGTTGGGGATGGGGGGGTGCTGGGTGGGCTGGGTGGGGGGGGGGGGGGTTGGCCAGCAAACTTCTTGTGAACTTGTTTACATGTCAGACTGCCCACTGCTCGAATTTAACTTGAGTAGTTTCCTCAGTCCAGACGCCTGTTTTCCGGGCAGTGCCTCGGATCCTGGTCATCAGTCCGACACAGTACTCAGCGCGACGGGCGCTATATAAATACAAGTTGTTGTTGATTGGTGGATCGCATTTCGGTGGATAATAATCCCTCTGAAAAACAATTGGCCACTCAATCCATGACTGTTTGTGGGAAACTGCTGTGCGCAATTGGCTGCTGCCCTTCACTCACAAAATATACAGTCACTGCACCTTAGTATATTTTTTGAAGCGCTTTGAGATGTCCCATTACATCACAAGGCGCTATATCAAATGCAAGGATTATTATTCTGTGAAGCACTTTGTGATGTTTCAACAATGTAATAGGGCACTATGTCAAATGCAAGGATTATTATTATTATAGAGTGGCTATGGATTTGAGTATTTGAGCTGTGGGTTTTGACCTAAACTTTAGATTATCTGTGTTTCAAGTGTAAACCCATCAGAACTATACAGTGTTAAATATTGATCAGTGATTCATTTGTGGCTATTTATCACCTATTCACCAAATGTCCTTTTTTGACTTGGTTGTACCTGGAAATACTTTGCAGACATAATTTCTTGTCCATAGGAACAGAAGTAGGCCATTTAGTCCCTTGAGCCTGTTCCGCCATTCAATTAGAGATTATGACTGATCTGTACCTCAACTCCATTTACCCACCATTGCCCCATAGTTCAACATCAATAAATGAATAACATGGAACCTGGCTACTGCACACAATTCATTATTAACCCTGATATTGGGTGGGGCAATGATTGACATTGTTGATCCGTTGGATACCTACACACCTGCCTCACATAGTTTAGTGCGGATATGAGGTAAGGGAAGCATTGTGTGTCTGTCACCAGGTTAAGTTGACTGAACTGTGAGAAACATCCAGTAGCAGTTCTAGCCTTTGCCCTTGAGACTTGTACCTGTTGGAGGCCATGTTCAGTATGTTGTCAACCATAACAACTTGCATTTATACATCACAAGGGGTAGCGTCCCGTAACTCTTGTCACCAGGTTACTGTACAATACTGGTGGTTTATAATTACCAAGTTGGATGGTTAATAGCGCCAAAAAGTTATTAGGAAAGATGGCTGAGGTCCTTCTTTATGAAACAGCTGGAAGTGATAAAAGGAAAATGTTACAGTAATAATAGTCCTTGCATGTGATACAGCGCCATATCATGTCGCTTCACAGAATACACTGTAAAATGAATTGAGTGTATATTTTGTGGGTGAAATCCAGCAATCAATTACACACATCAATGTCCCACAAACTGTCATGGATTGAGTGACCAAATTATAACTTTTTTGGAGGGATTATTATCCCTAGAAAGCGATCCGCCAATTGACTAACAACTGGGTTCCAATTTACTGCTCGGTAAGCAGAGGCGTGTGGAGTAAGGAAATGTGCCTAATGTTTTAACTTAGGCAAGTAATCTCTTCCCGGGAATCAAACCCAGGTCCCCTGGCTTGCGAGGCAAGTACTCTAAGGTTGTATTGGGACAGACTGAACACTGGAGGGAAGAGAAGATTTTTCTTACATTCCCTGCAGATGTTCAAGAACTACTATAAGTACCTCACCAGAGAAGTGAACAGTCCTACTTGGAGTCCTGTAGCTCAGTGGTTAGAGCACTCGCTTTGCAAGTGAGAGACCTGAGTTCAATTCCAGGCAGAGGGCGAAACCTTGGGCAAGTTTCCTTACTCCACACAGAGCCTAATAATAATCCCTCCAAAACAAAACAATAAATTGGTCATTTTCAATCCACGACTGTTTGTGGGACATTGCTGTGCGCAATTGGCTGCCGCGTTCGCCCACAAATATACAGTCAATTCACTTTACAGTGTGTTCTGTGAAGCGCTTTGGGACGTCCTCCCGACGTGAAAAGCGCTATATCAAATGCAAGGATTATTATTATTATTATTACTCACTCCTGTCTTGGACAGATTAGTAAGTTATGTAGAGTTAAGAGATGTTAAGACGACAAATATTTTCAAGGCCTGAAAGACCTTGAATCTCTTATTGAAAATTATTAGAAAACCCTTTGTGGAGGTAATTGTTGTACACACATTGAATTAACTCTTCCTTCAGTTTTGCTGCTTTGGAGGAAACCTGTTGAAGATTGGTTGTGTAACATCAACAACTTGCATTTATATAGTGCCCCTCAGGCAGGGTAGCGTCCCTGAGTACTTCCCAGTGGCGGAGCACGACACCGAGGAAGGGGGAGGTGACCGTAGGTACCATCATAGAGCCAGGTCTTTAGGCGCAATCTGAATAAGGGAGAGACAGAGAGATAGAGGAAGATTGTTCAAGAGTTTCGGGGCGTAGTGACTGAAAGCGTGGCCACAGATGGTGGAACTGAGGGATGAGGAATATGCAGGAGGCTGGAGGTAGTCGAATGGAGGTAGTGAGTTGTGAAGATTGGAGGGGTGCCAGGGCTTGAAGAGATTTGAAAATGAGTGTGAGTGAACTGACCCTCTTTCTTATATCTTACAGAAGGCTGTTTCTGAGAGCCTGACATATAGCACATCAGAGTTTTAAAATTTCAGGGAGCCATTGGGTGACATAACTTTGAATGTTTAAGAAAGGCTGATGATTTCCTTATTAATGATTTGTGTTCAACGTTAGTAATTTGAACTCACAAGAATGTGCACTCCACGCCCAATGGAAATTCCACTACATATGTTAAACTCAGTTTGTTTGGATCATTTTAAAGCACAGTGGTGAGTTTGCATATGTCAGACACCTAGTTAACCAGGCCAAAAAAAATACACGTTTGCCCAACTCAGTTTTCAGCAGTTTTTCTATCCACAAAGAGTGATTAATTAAGTCAAACCTGAAAAACCGGTGGAAACAGGTCAATGAGACATGTATCGCACTGATCTGGTGTCTGGTTGAACAATTTGACTTTGGGGTCAATTAGTTGATTCACAATTCTCTTGATTCTGGAAGTGGAGTCATTCTCTCACACATTCCTTAGTCCTTCAGTGAGATATCAAGCCTCCTTGCAGCACGTAGAAGCCTGAAAATTCTCATGATCAGCCTAAGTTATGCTTAAATTTTAAGATTGCAGAAATTTTTGGAAAATTCACACATTTAATCTTAATTTGAAAGCCTAAAGAACCTCGGCAAAATCAGCTTCCAAATTAAAAAAAAACATTTTAAAGGATTTTCCAAAACTTAACTTTGAAGACAATGGCGTTGAGAAGAAATGTTGAGCTTCTGCTGAGTCGATGTGTGACTCCTCAGCGGGCTCAACGCAGACTAGTTGACACCTCACCTGAAAGACAAGTGGTGATCGAATCAGTGATATCAAACACACAGAGAAAAGGACAATTGGAGGACAGATTGTGCATTATCTTTATTACTGAGACCAAATAGATAACAATTAGGAAGGAAAAAAACATTTTGCTAGTCACCTCTGCTCCAAAACTCATAAAATTCTAGTTAAACATTCAATTGTTTTGCAAGGAAGAACTTGCATTTTTAGAGAGGCTTATCAAGCCAAAATATCTTAAAAGCATTTCAGGTGCAAGTACTGTTCAGTTTAGTGCCTCCTTTTAACAACACTAATCGTTGCAATTGAGAAAGCGCCTTATCACGTCACAAAGCACTTCCATAGAATACAAAATGAATTGACTGTTTTGTGGGCGAAACGCAGAATTGCCCACAGCAGCGTCCCACAAAGTCGGGGATGGAGAGACCAAATTATTTTTTTTTGTAATTTTTTTGAAGGATTACCTTCGGAAAAGCAATCTGCCAATCGATTAACAACGGGTTCTTACTGCAGGTAAACAGAGGCGGGCGGAGTAAGGATTCTTGCCCATTTTGCTCTGCCTAGGAATTCTGTAAGCAGTAGCATCTCATCTATTTTGGGTTATGTGCAAATCGCCACAATAATGGGCAGAAAATCATGTTACTGTAACACGATCCTCTTTCACTGCCAGGGGTAAGCGACCCCATTGCATTTTGTTTCTTTTGTAACACATTTTGTGCCCTTTCTGTTCTCCAGACGAAGATGTCCATCAGGTAGCGATGCGTCTTCGTGAATTCGGGGATGCGTGCAATGATACGATCCGGCAAGAGATGAAACGCTTCAAACTGGATTTACAGACCAGCCTGGCTGTAGGTCAGGTACGGTTGGGACTTTGTTCTGATAATTGGATTCAGCACATGTGAGTGAGCATTGTGTGCACAAAGCACAGGCAGCCATGTTACTGCTTGTATGTCATTAACTAAGGCTCACCTCCCATTTATTCCAGTGAAGTGTTATGCATTAACAGTGAACAAACAAACTGCATGAGTTAAGTGAGTTCATTAGACGTCCCAGCACTTTGGGACGGCCTCCCAACGTGAAAGGCGCTATGAAATGTATTTTGTTGTTGTTATTAGAGCCTGACATACAGAGTATTCAGAGTTTGTTCCTACAGCACTCCGTTAGCAAATAATTCAGTTTAATGAGCAATAAGGTATTTGGAAGTAATAATAATATTATTATTTAGAAGTACTTTTGACTTGAAGCGCTTCCCTTCTCCTCTGACCCCCATATTCATAGTTCAGAATTATTTTAATAGTAGGATTGAAGACACTTGCCACCACGCTTGCATTTGATATAGCATTTTATCACATCGAGGCTGACTGTCCAGCGCCTTGGGATGTCCTCCCAACGTGAAAGGCGCTATACAAATATAATTTTGTTGTTGTTGAAATTCTATTCCAATAGGAGTGAATAATAATAATGATGAATGAAACTCCATCCATTTACGGATTTAATTACCTACAGTATTTGATTATTATCTTGTGATAAAGGTCTCATTGAGTTTAGTTTCAGTAAAAATTTGATCCAATGCTGTAATTTTAAAGTAGTTTTAAGCTTCATCCAACAAACATTTCATTTAATAGAACAAATTCTGTTAATGCCAGCAGAATCCAGATTCATGATCCAACACGCAGAGTCAAGTCAATATCAGCTACAGTGCTACAATTTAGCTCATACTGGATTTAATCCAAAGTCACTGAAATGCTTACAGTATGTACTAAGCCTGAAAATATAGGAAGGTATCTTATTTTATCCTCTAGATTCTTCCTCAAGTATCATTGTGTAAAATTGTTCTCTGTTGCCTATGAAAGCTAATAATTCTCATTTGCAAGTATGTTAGGAAGTCCTCCTATCTATGCAAATGATTTATTTCCATGTATTCAATATCTTCGGAATCTTGTAGCTCAATGGTTAGAGCACTCAACTTGCAGGGAAGAGGACCTGGGCGGGACGAAACATTGGGCAAGTTTCCTTACTCCCACACGCCTGTTTACTCAGCATTAAATAGGAACCTGGCTTTTATTCGATTGGTGGATCGCTTTTCCGGGGATAATAATCCTTTCGAAAAAAAATAATGATTTTGTCACTCAATCCACAACTGTTTGTGGGACGTCGCTGTGGGCAATTGGCTGCCGCGTTTCACCCATAAAGTATACAGTCAATTCACTTTACAGTATATTCTGTGAAGCACTTTGAGACGTGATAAAGTGCTATATCAAATGCAAGTATTATTATTTTATATACTATATTATTATATATAATCGGAAAGACTTGATTGTTCAATCAGCAGACACCTCCACAGGTACTGCAGATTCCACAACTCACAGAAGGCATTGTTGGAGATGTATTGGGCTTTGGCCCTCTCCCAAGGCAAAATACCTGCGTTGGGTGAAACTCCCCGTGCAATGAATCACAAGTGAGAATGCCATTATAGGTTATGACTCAATCAAATGTTGTTGCTATCAAGACATGAAGCAACCTGTTAAATCTTGTTGCAATTGAGACATGTAGCAACTACTGTCCTTCAAAGCACTCGTCAGTTTGGCCACAAAGGGATTCTTGCCCAACACTCTGCATTTCCTTCCTAGAATATTATTCCATGTGAAATGTAACTTTACAGTAGAAGCCATTTTTAGAATTTGATATAAAACAAGTCAATACTTGAATGATCCAAGTTAGTCAAGAAATTACTGTTCAAATTATCTGCTTATATTTACAATGAATTTAGTTGCATAACAGTTCTTAAAAGTAAAATTAGAACATTTGCCATTTATTTCAGTAACATCTTCACCTTTTCTCTCTCAAGGGACGTGAAATGTTCTCTAAAATAGTGAATCAACTCAGTGAAAACGGAACCCTACAGAAAGAGTTGTCTCAGATGGGATCTGAGATAGGTCTTCTAAAGATCGTTGTTGTCTTAGGAATTCAAGCTGCTCACGAACTGCCTAGCATGGTGCCAGCTATTAAGAATGCCATGGCAGACTTCTTAAATATAAGACTTTTGTCCTGGATTCAAAAATCAGGAGGATGGGTAAGTAATATAAAGTGTGGACCACTGGTTCTGATGGAGTAGATAGGGAGAAAGTGCTTCTCTCTTGGGACAAGGGAGGTGTTTCAGCGCCTTGGGACGTCCTCCCGACGTGAAAGGCGCTTTATAAATGGAATCTTGTTGTTGTTGTTGTTGTTTCCTCTGGTAGGGGGGCGGTAACCAGATGACACAGATATAAAATAATTGGCAAAAGAACCAGAGGGGAGATGAGGAGAACATTTTTTACCCAGAGTTGTCATGGTCTGGAATGCACTGCCTGAAAGTGGGATGGAAGCAAATTTGATAATAGCTTTCAAAAGGGAATTGGATTGGTACTTAAAAAGGAAACATTTGCAGGGCTGTAGGGTAAGAGCAGGGGAGAGGGACGAGTTGGTAGCTCTTTCAAAGAGCTGGCTGGCACAATGGGTGTATGGAGTCCAGTGCTGTTAGATTCTATGATTCTAGGAGTGCCCTAGATCTCCATTGGTGAATGTGGTATGTTTGACTTCCTTCCCCACAATGAAGCAACTCTTACCATGTCCTGATGACTCGCTTGAGATGAGAATATGAATCTATGAATTAAATTTCTCAAATAGCTATCCAGATTTATAGACACAATCTGCCCACACCACTTCCTCCCTGAGTAATCTGTTCCACATATTCATTTGTAAACATAAATCTGAACTGCCTGTTCACCGCCCCTTTTCTGTGCTATAATCTCCCTTGCCCGACCCTGGTCTATGTTTGTTGACCATGTTAAACATATGAAGGATTGAGGAGCTGAAAGGTTGAATGGAGAGAGAAAGCTCAGCAGTATAGTTATACATCCTCCCGATGTGAAAGTCGCTATATAAATGTAATTCTGTTGTTGTTATAAGGATGAAGCAAGCTATTTAGACAGAAAGGGAAAGAGTGGGAAGAAATGTTAGATAACCATGATTCCAAACATTGAAAGAACATCTCCCCACCATTAGTGGAAATCATTTTAATCTGGTAGGGTGAAAGATTATAATAATGCTTGTATTTAATGGTGAAACTCAATGCTTGTAAGTTGCCTCTAATCATGGAATATAGTGGAGTCCTGTAGCTCAGTGGTTAGAGCACTCGCTTTGCAAGCGAGAGTCCTGAGTTCAATCCCCGGCAGGTCAGGGCGAAACCTTGGATAAGTTTCCTTACTCCACACACAGCCCTAATAATAATCCCTCCAAAACCAAAAACAATAATAAATTGGTCATTTTCAACCCACGACTGTTTGTGGGATATTGCTGTGTGCAATTGGTAGTTTAAAAGGAAAATTAAGTGAAATTTCTCTGTGTTTGTCAGATAACAGAAAAAAAGCAGAGGCTCATTCTATAAACTTTACACATTATTCATGTCTAAAGCCGTTGCCAATATAAACACGCTGAGTTTCAGCGGTCTAACAAGTGAGAATTGGTATTTCTGCAAAATCTATGGGGTGGTGTATCCACAAGGCCCCAGCTCCACCCAAAAGGCAGTGTCAAATCTTTGGTTACTGCATTCCAACAATGAAAGGAAAATGGAGAAATAAATACAATATTTCCAGATAAAGTAACTTTGAGAAGTTCTTACCAAACAATAGAGAAGCAAGTATTTTCTAATGTAATGACGGTCTCCCTCTATCCCACCAAGTAGCCAAGCCTTCAGCCACTAGTCCTCTTTGTCTGGTGCATTCTCTCAATATCCCTTTGCCTTCAGCCTTCTCTCTCTCATTCCCCCCACCTTCAAAACCCTCCTTACAAACTTCTCCCTTTAACCGTGCCTTGGGCAACATCTTTCCTTTCTGCTCGGGTTTCTTTGCTTTCGTCCTTTGATAACTGCTTCAAGACATTCGCCCTGCGGTAAAAGGTACTAATAAATAATAAATAAATGCAAATAGTTGTTGATTTCCTTTTCTTCATTATATTTTCAGAAGAACATCCAACTTGAAAAGACTACACCTTCCCAATCTAATGGTGAATGTCTCTAAACCTGGAGCCTCAATGCAAAGGAACTATTTCAGAGTGCTATTGTAATACCTTTGTCATTTGAAACTGCTGTTGCATTTATACAACAACAAAAAATTACATTTGTATAGCGCCTTTCACGTTGGGGGGAACGTCGCAAGGCACTGGACAGTCAGTGTTTTGGATCACACTCATTATACAGCCAAAAATCCAGATTCCTCTCCGGGTCCTCAAAAGAGGAATTGCAGATCAGTGTCACAACTGTGCAGGGGCAGAAGTTTCGAGGACATCATCCGTTTAGGAGGAGCTGTGGACTCTGGATGCGACTGGGACCTCATCTGGGGAAATTAACATGTTTACAGTATTTGTGGGAGAACGTAATCCAAAAAAATAAAAATTGATAAATAAAATGGAAATTGGGTACAAAAGTAAATTTATACTCTCTGTACTAAAAGGAATGGAGGCTAAGAACAGGAGTGAGAGTGAGAATGGAGGCAACTAAGCAGTGTAACCCATATTATCACACCACATGCAATGTAGAGTCCTGTAGCATAGTGATTAGAGCACTCGCCTCGCAAGGGAGAAGACCCGGGATCGATTTGCGCGCATGGTTGGGCAAGTTTCCTTACTCCACACACCTCTTTTACCCAGTAATAAATAGGAACCCGGTTGTTAGTTGATTAGCGGCTAGGTTCTCCGGGGGTAATAATCCCTTCAAAAAAATAATAATTTGGTAGCTCAATCCACGACTCTTTGTGGGACGCTTCTGTGCACAATTGGCTGCCAAGTTCTGCCCACAAAATATACAGTCAATTCACTTCACAGTGTATTCTATGAGGCACTTTGAGACGTTTCAAAGACGTGATAAGACGCTGTATCAACCACAAGGATTATTATTATTTATTATCACACCACATGCGATGTACAACTTATGGCCCTAGCTGTTTTCAAACTAATTTTTTCCCCACGTCCCCAGTGCCATAGAGACCAGGAATAAAGTTCCGACAATTAGAGTGACGCAGAATTCACTCTATTACAACAATAATACTAATAATAATCCTTGCATTTGATAAAGCGCTTCAAAGCTAGATAATCAGAGACATGTGGAGTAACAAAACTTGACTAAGGTTTTGCCCTGCCAGGGAATGAAACCCAGTTCCTCTCGCTTGCGAGGTGAGTGCTATAACCAATATGCTACAGGACTCCACACAATGAAGACTGACTAGCACGATCGTGTAGCCAGCATCTACCTACGTGGGACTTCCAAAAGGTTTTAGAATGCATATAAAAGGCAGTGTGAAAACACCAGTCTTAACAGCAGGGTAGGCGGATTATAGGATGTGTCCACATCAAGGTTCGAGTACGAAGCTTTCTAGACCAGAGTGTAGTGACTGTTTAACCGCTACTAAAATCTCACAGATCCAGGCCTCCGGGGTGGGGGGGGGGAGAAGGGAGAGAATGATAGTCTCTAGTCAGTTTATGATACATTCTTCTGAATTGTCCTAGGAAACAAGTGTAAGAAAATGATATATGTTCACTCTCGGTGTCTTAGTCATCTCTCGTTACTCTGCTTTGGGTTATGCTCTACCAACAACAACAAATAGCCTTTCACGTTGGCAGGACGTCCCAAGACGTTGGTAGTGAAGAGTGTGCACCTGAGCTAGGGGTTGGAGTCAAGAGGGGATTGATTTACCGCTGGAGGCAAATGGAAGCAGCCATTCTCCTCTTATACTGTAATATCATGAAGTTCCATGTACTGATGATATTAAGCGGAACCTGTGGATTCGTAGGACCTTATAATAATATTGCATTTGATATAGCACCTTATCACGTCTTCAAGATGCCTCAAAGGACTTCCCAGAATATAAATATAAAATATAAATATAAAAAGTTAATTGACTATATTTTGTGGGCGAAACACGACAGCCAATTGCACACAGCAGCGTCCGACAAACAGTGGTGGATTGAGTAACAGTGTTATTTTATTTTTCTCATATCTGTGTCCAGTAATTTCCCTCAACCCCTGTGCAAGTCAAATCTGTTATGTATTAATGTGTGCGCAATTGAATTCTAACCACATCATCAAGTCAACTGTTCCCCCCCCTCCCCCCCCACACCCTACGATTAGAAATGAGTCAACAGTAGTTGGTTTAAATGACGAAGGAAAACACTGTGGTAAGATGGACATGCAGGTGGTTGTATAGGGAGCAGGAAAGAGTTTCAAGATAAGTTTGCACAATGTTTGCTGTAGAGTGCAGATAAAGAGAATGCTACTTATACTGGAAGCTGACCCAAAGTAGGTCAGAGAATGTGCACACCCTCTGTTGTAGTGAAAGAGAAACAGTTGTGTTAAAACATCTTAAATACCAACTTTTTTGCAAGCAAGCACAAATTGTTTTTAGGAGAAGGGACACTTTTATTAGTTCGGTGGTGTGCTGGGTGGTGGGGGGTTGGTGGTGGGGAGAGAAGTTACATTTATCTGCTTGATCAACATACAGGCATGAACAATCATTTTATAATCATTTCTAATGCAGTGTGTTGAACATGCACATTATTGTGTGCCAACCACAGCTTAATAACAGGAAACACGCAGTAAAAGCAGCACTTTCAGGTTTCATTTGTCGAAAAGTCTGGGCGGTCAGTGATAGTGAGGAGCTATGAACAGGACGGTAAGCCACAGTGACGTAAATACAAGTGTTTCTGGCCACGCCGCTTTCTCTGCAGCATTTCCTTGTTCAGACCCGAGCAGCAACCATCATATTAGAAAAAAATCTAATTTACAACATTGTCCAGTTTTTACCATTGCTGTACAATTTCAGTGTTTGAAAAGTCTGTGGGACTCCCACAAATCTTGTTTCTCAACAGCAGAATGTCTTGACTGAAAAATTGCTGCTTATTTACCAAAAGATTCATTGGACATTTAAAACCAATTATTGCACATCTCAAAAAAATGCAGAAACACCACCACACTGAAGGCAATATGACTTTCAGGCTCCCGTGGTACAGATCCCACTCAGGCTCCTTCCTCAAATTCTCCTCACTCACTGACTGACTGACTGACTGACTCAGTCACTGACTCACTCACTGACTCACCAGCATTAGCTGATAGTTCTCTGATCCAGTGTCACTTTTCCCGCAGTACACACACACCAGCATCGCAACGTTGAGTCCCCATCGAAGTGACCACATCCCAGCTATCAATAATGGGATCGTAGCACTCGATGCTGCTCAGTAGTGAATTCCCATCGTATCTGTCAATAACAAAGACACAAAAAATATCAGAGCTTCGCTTCTACCAGATTGATTTCACAATCTGGAGTCCTGTGGCGTAATGGTTAGAGTGCTCGACTCGCAAACAAGAGACCTGGGTTCAATTCCTGGCCGAAATGTTACGAGTTTCCTTACTCCACACACCTGTTTACCTAGCAGTAAGTAGGAACCCGGTTGTTAGTCAATTTGTCGGATTAGTTTTCTGGAGGTAATAATCCCTTCAAAAAATAATAATTTGGTCACTGAATCTACAACTGTTTGTGCGCAATTCGCTGTCATGTATCGACCACAAAATATACAGTCAATTCACTTTACAGTATATTCTGTGAAGCGCTTTGAGACGTGTTGAAGACGTGATAAGGCCCTGTTTCAAATGAAAAGATTATTATCATTACAGAAGAAAGATTCCCAGTCCGGTAAGCCGCCCAAAATAAAGGCAAATTTGTTTCAGTATTTCCCATGCGGCCTCTTTCCTTCAGGTCAGGAGAGAATGCTCTAGACTGGGAGCCATACAGATTGTCTCCTGAAATCCTGCTGTTGAATGGTCAACTACCAGAAGAGGAAACCCCCATGATAGCAGGACAGAGTAGAGTAGGGGACCATGCCTTTCTTGGAATGTGGCTCTCTCTACTCTGCACAGCAGCAGATAATGTTATAAATAATGGGAAATTGTGGCCTTCTCCACTGAAGCAGAATAAATTAAACAGGATATGATACAGATCTTCAAGGTACTGAAAGCACAAGACAGTATAAATAGGGAATGTCAGTTTGGGTATCGGTGACAGAAATCACGGGAGAGTTTAGAAGGAATTTCTCAGAAGATTGTCAGGGTTTGGAATTCACCACCACGAGTGGTCAGTATCGCCATGTCCTGTGTGAAAAACAAGAGTACTGAATAATAAGTATTGGCCCCACCCATTGGAACTCCATCCCACAGTCCCTTCACCTAGCTCCCTCCCTTGTCTCCTTCAAGGCAGGTCTCAAGACCCTCCTCTTCGACTGTATCTTCAGTCATCCTCCTACCTCTACCCTCCACCCCTCCTGATCCCAAACCCCTGCTCGGGTTCAAATCCCTAACAGTCCAGCACCTTGGGACCCCCTCCTGACATGAAGGGCTTTACGGAAATGTAATTTGTTATTGTGGAATAAGTTGTCAGGTCCAAATATCTACACATCAAGCCTGTAATAATAAGTTAAAAATGTCAATGTAACAGATTCCATGCTTATGCCAGACTCTGGAACTACATCCCCCAGTGCCTTCGCCGCTTCCTCCCTTTCCTCCTTCAAGACCTTTCTCTTTGACCGTGCCTTCAGCTCCCCTCTCGACTCTCAAACCCCTCCTCGCTCCCTCCCTTCCCTCCCCTCACCCTGACCATTTCCCCCCTGCTCGGGTCCTGACCCAACTGTCCAGCGCCTTGGGACGTCTTCCCGACGTGAAAGGCGCTCTGTAAATGGAATCTTGTTGTTGTTGTTGTTATAGAATCCAAGCTCACAAGAAGTCTTGCCTTACTATGCCTCTTTCATAGCTTTTATGCTCTATACCTCTATTTATAAAGCCAAAGGTCACGTTTTTAACAGCTTTGTCAACTTTCCTGCCACCTTCTGTCCTATACAACTCCCAGGAGCAGATTAATAGGTAAGCGTATTTATGCTTCGTATTATTCACCTATAGATGGCCACCCCAATCCCACTCTTGGTTACAATCAAGTAGAATTCTTTAGTGTGGTTCATTACAATCTGAGGACCACTTGCCTTTATTCCATTGGTAAATCAAGATGATTATTTAAACTATTCACTGTAATCTGACGTACCCAGCAATGGCATACAGCCTCCCACGCAGAACTGCTGCTCCAACATAGCATCGAGGTGTCGTCATGTTGGTTACCATGACCCAGGAATCCGTCCGAATGTTGTAAGCTTCCACAGAGGCGAGGTGGGCAGTGCCATCAAAGCCACCCACTACGTAAATGTGGTCATTCAGCAAAGCCACTCCAGCTCCTGTGTAACAATAATAATCCTTGCATTTGATACAGAGCCTTAACATGTCGTTGAGACGTCCCAAAGCGCTTCATAGGATATACTGTAAAATTAGTTTACTGCATATTTTATGGGCGAAATGCAACAGCCAATTGTGCACAGCAGTGCCCCACAAACAGTCGTGGATTGAGTGATCAAATTATTAATTTTTTTTGAAGGGATTATTACCCCCCCGGAAAGCGATCCACCAATTGATTAACAACCGGGCTCCTACTTACTGCTCGGTAAACAGGCATGTGGAATAAGGAAACTTGCCAGAGGTTTCACCCTACCCGGGAATCAAATTCAGGTCCTCTCGCTTGTGAGGCGAGTACTCTAACCACTATGCTACACAACTCCATTGTACTGGTAAGATGAGATGCAAAATACTTTTACAGATTTTACAGAAATACTGGGACACCTGCTTTACTTCATACTAAGCTGATCAGAATTCTCCTTACAATGAAAGAACTCTGTGCAAAATAGAGACAAACAAAATTATATTTGAGCTCAGTCGGTGGCAAGAACGGGTCAGTAACTGGAACGTCCAAAAGCCAACCAGAGCGTACGTGTTACAAGGAAAGAATTAAACAACCAAAATGTTTGCACATAGAAAACATGAAAATAATAGCCTTGCACATCAGGATTAGGTCTCAAAGCACTTTACAGGATTTACTGTAAAGTGTCCTGACTGTGTATTTATAATCAAATGCAACAGCCACTTTGCGCACAGCAATGTCCCACAAACAGCATGAAGTGAATGACCCAATTTTATTACGGGGTTTGTTGGCCAGGACAGCCGGAGAAACTCCCTTCTTTTTGAATAATGCCATGAGATCTTTAATGTCTACCTAAACTGTCAGACTGACCTCAGTTTAACATATCATCCCAAGGACCTCATCACTCTCCCAATACTACACAGTAAATCTCATATAAGTCTTATCAGTTGGGATCATACCATTAATATGACATGCAAAGTATGAGTTATGTCAAACTTGCAAAGAATATTAAACTCTTGAACGGGACTGGGGCAGATGTACGACTTAGGTGATTATACGATTTATACAGATAATATAAATAATATAAACTAGCGCCTTTTCACGTCTATGAAGCGTCTCAAAGCGCTTCACAGAATACACTGTAAAGTGAATTGACTATATATTTTGTGGGCGAATCGCAACAGACTCAAGCGAGTTTTATTGTATTGAAATATTGGCCCACACTGAGTTTAAAGTCCCGCCGTGGGGTTTGAACCTACTACCCTCTGACTTTGAAGCGGTGAGAGTGCTAAACTGACCTGACCGTTTTGTGGCCATCGGTGTGACATGTGTCCAGTGGCTGGTGTGTGGGTCATACCTCTCCACAGAGCTCAGAATGTTAATCCCATCGTAACCACCTGTAACAAAAGAGAGCACGAGGGCTGGTGTGTGGAGTGAGTCATTATCTGCACTCGTCTGTCAGCAAAAACACTATTCAGTTACTCCCTGTCCCTCCCCACTGGTTTCCAGTATTGATAATAATAATCTTGGCATTTGATATAGCGCTTTAACGCGTCGCTGAGATGTTTCAAAGCGCTTTATGGAATATAAAGTGGATTGACTGTGTATTGTATGAGCAAAACAATCTATTTATCTATTATTGATCATACCCATACCATTATTTCTGCTTTAACCCCACTAACTCAACAGTAAAGCACTCAAGTCTAATAGCATGTACTTGTAAAAATTAATCTGTATCACTAGTTTGTTATGCGTATTGTAAAAAAAAGGGCTCACCAACAAAATACACAGAGTATCCTGTGAAGAGCTTTGAGACGTCTCAACAAAGTGATAAGGTGCTATATCAAATACAAAGATTATCATTTAATCCCATCCTCCTGTCTATTAAGCTAGATAAGTACATGAGGGAGAAAGGAATAGAAGGTTATGCTTGAAGCTTAGTTGAGGAAGGGCAGGAGGCTCATGTGGCACAGACCGGCATAAACCAGTTGGGCCGAATGGCCTGTTTCTGTACTGTATATTCTAAGTAATTCTATGTAATTTCCCATATCCTTCCTTACTTACCTCGTAAATATGGATTCTGTGTATTATGGTACAATCCTCATTCAAAGATTTCAGGGAAACAAGCGGCTAATTATTTGCCTTTTGGAATTGTCACTGCACTGTGTGTCTTGTTCTGTATCATAGAATCTTACAGCACAGAAGGAGGCTACTCGGCCCATCGTGCCTGTGCCGGCTCTTTGAAGAGCCACCAATTAGTCCCACTCCCCCGCTCTTACCCCATAGCCCTGCACATTTCTCCTTTTCAACTAAATATCCAATTTCCTTTTGAAAGTTATTATTGAATCTGCTTCCATCACCTTTTCAGGCAGTGCATTCTATACTGTCATCATATAAGTATCTTTATTAGCAAGCATCAACAATAACTTATATTTATATAGCACCCCTCATGCAAGGTAGCTTCCCAGAACACTTGACAGTGACAGAGCACGACACCAAGCCAGGACTGAAGACACGGTCGAAAAGGAAGGTCTTCAGGTGCAATCGGAAGATGGGGAAGGAAGAAGCAAAATGTCAGGGTGTAGTGGCTGAAAGCACGGCCACCAATGGTGGAACAGAGAGCACTTGGGACATGCAGGAGGCTGTAGCCAGTCGAGTGGAGGCAGGAGGTAGTCGAGTGGAGGCAGTGAGTAGTGGGTTGGGGAATAAGCAGGTCGGAGAGGCAGCAATTCAATCAGGGTGTAGGACAGAACACAAACCCTCCAAGGCAGGGCACAGCAGGGCACGGTGGGTTGGGGCAGGGCGGGACAGTCAAAGGGTCTTGAAAACCCACCAATGCAGTAGATTACACCGTTGGCTACAACCAGGCCAGCTCCCTCGCGGGCAGTCTGCATGTCTCCCAGCATGCTCCACTGATCAATGTTTGGATCATACCGCTCCATGCTCGTGTGTCGTCTGCTCCCGTCAAACCCACCCGCCACGTAGATCATATCTGAAATTAACAGCAATTTCCAGACAACGGGATTAGTGAAGATCACAAGAGGGATAGATTCACCAATATGCTCTACACTGTAATATTAAAGCAGGGGTTCCAACCTTTCGGCTGCAGAGGGGCGGATGCCCTATTTGAGAAATGTCTGCGGGCCACATAAGCAATATTTTTGTGTTTCTCTTCCAGAAACGTAACATAATATTTATGGGTTATAGAGAGTGGGTGGACCAGGTGAAATGGAGGCGGGAGATAGAATAAATCAGCCCGTGGGCCGCCAGTTGGACCACCCTGGTCTAAAGCATGTCTACATATAACACAGTCAGATAAGCTCCCACACCAGTTACACAGAGTTGCAGAAAATTTATTTAAAAAATCGGTAAACATCAATATTCAGCCATTTTGTGATGTTCCGCAATCAAACGTAAATAAATTCTCATTGATTAAAATCTATTTTCGGCAATTTACTTTTTTTTAATAAAAAAGACTATAAAATCGACATTGCGTTCACATCTCCACATCCAACTCTGTTCACACACCTTCCAGCAGCCGAGCTGCCTACACTTCGGTATAAAACTCCATCAAAACACCATCAAGAAGGCAATTTACTTCACAAAATTGCTCAATTACTCCCAGTTATTCTGCATTCCAGACATTAACATTGGCGTCAATTTAGAACCTGCCACAACCGAATGGTAAGAGAGAGTCCTGTTGCTCAGTGGTTAGAGCAAGCGAGAAGACCTGGATCTGATTCCCAGACAGGGCGAAACGTTGGGCAGGTTTCCTTACTCCACACGCCTCTGTTTATATAAGTTGATAGTCGATTGGCGGATTGCTTTTCCTGGGGTCATCCCTTAAAAAAAATGGTTACTCAATCCATGACTGTTTAGGGGACACTGCTGTGCGCAGGCTGTCATGTTTCACCCACAAAATGTACAGTCAATTCACTTTACAGTATATTCTATGAAGTTCTTCGAAATTCTTGAAGATGTGACAGGGCGCTATAGCAAATGCAACGATTATTATTATTCATTTCATGTGCTAAATACATCCTAAATTCCACCAAATTTGGGAGAGGTTTATAACCATCAGCAAGTTTGCCTTAACTTTTCTTCTTCGTTACTTTGAACTGTAACCTGGGCCCATCACCTCTAACTGCATCTGGAGCCTCAGACCATTGTGTTTGACCCATTGCAGCAGCGACACACAAACACAAGCGGCCACTCCCTTACCACCGAGCGTTGTGGCTCCTGCCAGGCCTCGCCGCACATTCATCGGGGCCACGGAGTACCAGACGCCATCTTCATCAGAGGTGTAATCTAGACATTCCACAGAGCTGAGACGGGAGCGGCCATCGTAGCCGCCAATCACGTAAATCCGGTCGTTCAGAGACACAGTGGCCACGTATCTCCTCTTGCGGGTGATGCTCTGCAAAATAAACCCGTTGTCTAATGTGAGGTTAGAATCAGAAAGTGGCCCCAGGTTTAAATCACAACAATTCGCATTATATAGTGAGCGCCCATTTCCCAGGGCAGCAACAGCACAACTGAGTTGAGGAGGTTAGACTCTGCCATGGAGGCCCTCACACAATCTACTGCTCTTGTTGAGCAAAGAAACAAACAGTGATTTTCTCTGTAGCCTGTAAAACCAGGTTGATGGATGTTGCAAGCAGAGAAACACAGTCACAGTTCCTGGGAGGACAGGAAAAAGCAAAGTTCCCCACCATGTACTCACGGGCAAGAAGCTCCAGTCCTGAGACTTGGGGTTGTATTTCTCCACAATGTCAATGGGGGACTGCTGGCTTCCAAACCCACCAATCACTAACAGGACTTCATTGGCTCCTACGGAAAAAATTAAGAGGGTTTTGTCAGATTCTGGACTGAGAGTTATAAAGCCATACCCAAACAATATTCAGCCATTAAAAACTGCAAACAATCCCAAATAATTTCGGGGGGGGGGGGGGGAGGACAATGAAATGGAAGTAGAGACAATGAAATGGAGAATGCATTAACGTAAAATTGTGTGTTTATTATGCACAAAATCTGCCTGAACGCAAACAATGGCACACTGGTGTACTGTGAAGGGGAAGGAATATAACTGGGAGAAAAGTCCTTCTTTAAAATAGTGAAAGCCTGTAGTCCAGTAGCTCAGTGATTAGAGCTCTCGCCTTACAAGAGGACCTGGGTTAGATTCCCGGCAGGGCGAAACGCTGGGCAAGTTTCCTTACTCCACACGCCTCTGCTTACCTAGCAGTAACTAGGAATTCGGTTGTTAGTCAATTGGTGGATCGCTTTTCCGGGGGTAATAATTCCTCAAAAAAAAATTTGGTCACTGTGTTTGTGGGACGCTGCTGTGTGGAATTCGTTGCCTTGTTTCGCCCACAAAATACAGTCAATTCACTTTACAGTATATTCTGTGAAGCGCTTTGAGACGTCTCGAAGACGTGATAAGGTGTCGTATCAAATACAAGGAATATTATTATTAAAGCTATTATTAAAGCAAGACGATCCTTTTACATTCACCTGAATCAAAGACAGACAGAAAAGCAATCTCTCCTTCCTCTTTCACACCCCACCATCCCAACCCTCAGCAATTTTCTATCAGATATCTCTTAAAAATTAAATCATTTTAATAGCAGTCAAAATATCACAAGAAAATAATCTGGTTTTGTGAGAAAACTTAACTGGCCTGATTAGCAAGCATCCCTTTACACAAGAAAAACTCCACATGCATCTGCCAACGGTAGGCAGTGCTGTTTGTTTCTTGTCCACTACAACATTTGGAACCTATTTGTAGAGCCTATATATCTTTCATAATGAATAATAATCCTTGGATTTTGATATAGCTCCTTAGCATCTTACTGAATGTCACAAAGCCGTTCACAGCATTTTGCAATGAAGTCCAGTGACTTTGTGGGTGAATATAACACTTTTCAAACAAAAGGACTCAAAGTGCTTTGTAAAATGACAAACAAGCAGCAGCTTTCGTCAAACTCCTTTTGCTAATTCATGTGGTGGCTACTTGATGTTTGTTTCGGTAAACACATATCTGGGCACAAACACATGCTCAGTGCTCGTGTTAAACAATAATAATAATCCTTGTATTTGATATAGGACCTTATCACGTCTTTGAAAACGCATCACAGAATATACTGTAAAATTAATTGACTGTACATTTTGTGGGCAAAACGCGGCAGCCAATTGAGCACAGCAGTGTCCCACGAGCAGTCGGGAATCGAACCCAGATCCTCTCGCTTGCGAGGCGAGTGCTCTAACCACTAAACTACAGGACTCCATATCAAATGTAAGGATTATTATTAAATGCCAGATGTGGTTCTTTCATTAAACCACTTAATTTAAATTCCGTAATCCCTTGCAGTTCCAGGGCACTGCTCTTTAGCAGACTTAGCTGACTTCCTCCTCGTTTCCAGTGAAATATCGCTCACTTTAAGCCCTAATCTTCTGCAGAGTTTCTTCCTGAGAAACATTAGCAAGTTGCATAATCATAATTCACTAAAGGCACAGAAGGAAATTTGTTGGCGCAGCTAATCATGGGGAATAACCTCCACATCTTCTATGAGGCCTGAAACTAAATATTGATAAATTTATAGCATTAAAATACAGTCAATCCACTTTACAACAACAGCTTGCATTTATATAGCGTCCCTCATGTGGGCTAGTGTCCCAGAGCGCTTGAACAGGACCCTGAGCCGCGGATGGGGGGGCGGGGGAGGTGACCCCAGGCATGGTCAAAGAAGAAGGTCTTCAGGCGTGACCTGAAGATGGGGGAAGAAAGGGGCAAGGCCAAGGGTTAGAAGAGAATGTTCTAGAGTTTCAGGGTGTAGTGGTTGAAAGCGCGACCACCGCTGGTGGAACAAAGGACACGAGGGAAATGCAGAAGGCCACTTTACAATATATCCTGTGAAGCGCTTTGAGATGTTTCAAAGACAGGATAAGATGCTATACCAAATGCACAAATTATTTTGTTACCATAATTAATTATATTCTCTTCCTTTTGTATGGAGTTTTGGAGTCCTGTAGCTCAGTGGTTAGAGCACTCGCTTTGCAAGTGAGAGACCTGAGTTCAATTCCAGGCAGAGGGCAAAACCTTGGGCAAGTTTCCTTACTCCACACAGAGCCTAATAATAATCCCTCCAAAAAACCAAAAACAATAATAAATTGGTCATTTTTCAATCTACGACTGTTTGTGGGACATTGCTGTGCGCAATTGGCTGCCGCGTTCGCCCACAAATATACAGTCAATTCACTTTACAGTGTGTTCTGTGAAGCGCTTTGGGACGTCCTCCCGACGTGAAAAGCGCTATATCAAATGCAAGGATTATTATTATTATTATTATTATTTGTATGAGAACTAAAGACTTTCTGCTGCTCACTTGGGAAATTTCAGTCTAATTGAATCACAATAGAGTTTGGATGACTCTTCAAGCACTTTGATTCCGTAGGTAAATTCAGTATGGGGTTAGATGGTAAGTGGACAGGAAAATTTGCTTATAGATCAACTAATAGGACAATCTGGTCAGCCTAAAGCAGTGTTCTACAAACCTGAATAATAATAATCCTTACATTTGATATAGCGCTTTATCTCTCAAAGCGCTTCACAGAATATACTGTAAAAAGTTAATTGACTGTATATTTTGTGGGCGAATTGCGGAAGCGTCTCACAAACAGATGTGGATTAAGTGACCAAATTATTATTAGTTTTTTTTGAAGCAATAATTACCCCTGAAAAACCGATTCGCCAATCGAGTAACTGGGCTCCTATTTACTGTTAGGTAAACAGAGGTGTGTGGAGTAAGGAAACTTCCCCAACATTTTACCCTGCTCAGGAATCAAACCCAGGTCCTCTCGCTTGCTCTGACCACTAAACTACAGGACTCCATATGAAATGCAAGGATTACCATTAAATGTCAGATAGAGGTGGTTCTTTTGTTAAAACCACTTAATTTAGGTTCTGTAATCCCCTGCAGTTCCAGGGCACTGCTCTTTAGCAGATTTGACCTGGTCTTGGTTGACTTCCTTCTCTTTCTCAATGAAATGTGACTTACTTCAACCCCTAATCTTCTGCAGAGTTTCTGAAGTCCACATTGATTTATTCTTCTGAGCAAGTTGAACAATCATGATTCATTAAATACACTAAAGAATAAGTGCCTAACTTTTCGCCCTGCCCAGAAATCGAACCAGTTCCTCTTGCTTGTGAGGCAAGTGCTCTAACCACTACACAGGACCCCACAATAAATGAATTGTAACAGTACAAAGCACAAGTACTGCCCTCACAGTGGGACTCACCCAGTCGTGGCCGGGTCCTGGGGCCCTGCATTTGTGTGCGTATTTCTGGTCTCAGGTGAAATTTCTTTGCTTCATCTACAAGATCCCTGCACTGAAGGCTACACCGAATCAGTGGCTGGAGAAAGAGAGAACAAGTGACAACCCACCAGTGTACATGTCCCTTCTAACACTCGATTCAGTAGCAGAAGGTTGGCAGAATGGGAGGAAGAGGGGGGGAAAGAGAGAGAGAGAGAGAAAAAAGTCCCACTGGAACTGGACTGGCTCCAGGCACACATCAAGCAAAACCACAGATCCACAGTTAATCCAAGGTATTGCTGATGGGTGACAATCAGTAAGAGTCTTGGAGGTGTAGACAAATCTTTAGCTCTGTGAGCTAACAAAAGGGATGATCTGGGATGTCTGCACAAAAGGGATCAAAAGGGATGTCTTCACAAGTCTGAGTGTGTCTGGGTCTCTGCTATACTTAGTATATGAAAGATTAGAGTACTTTTACTAGGAAAGACCTTGCCCTTCTCTTCCTCCCCTCCTGAGAGAGTGAGCAGAATCTCACCAGCTGGACTTTACTCTCAGATCAGGTTGACCCACTCCATAGTGTAGGATCCGATGGGTGAAACATTTCAACGGTTGGGTAATTTCCTCCAAACGGGTAGTGAGCTAGTTAGGTGCACTTACCTCAGCATCAATTACGTCCGTTATGTATCGTGGAGTAAGCAGCGGCATCCGGACATACTGCAACAGATCTGGGAGAAAATCCTCTCGTTCCTGCTTGGAGTGTTTTACCCAATTTAACACAGCTTCAAACACAGGTTCCTCTGAATCTACCTGGAAAAGTAACAAATATTCCAATATACTCACTGTTCACGCACAGAAGTAATGCTTCAGCATTTCTGCTCTGCATCAAACAAACAGGAGGCAACAGCACATTTGCTTATTTTTATTTTGTTGTTACTACTTAAGAAACACAGAAATAAATATTCGCTGTTTTCATGACTTTTCACTGTAGGGGCAAAACCTTAGACAACTTTCAGTACTCCACACACCTCTGTTTATCTGGCAATAAGTAGGAACATGGTTGTTAGTCGATTGGCAGATCACTTTCCAGAGGTAATTAGCCCTTACACATCAATAATAATAATTTGGTCACTCAATCCACGACTGTTTGTGGGACGCTGCTGTGCTGTGCAATTGGCTGTCACATTTCGCCCACAAAATATACAGTTAATTCACTTTACAGTATATTCTGTGAAGCGCTTTGAGACATCCCAATAATTTGATAAGGTGGTATATAATAATCCTTGCATTTGATATAGAGCCTTATCACCTCTTCGAGACGTCTCAAAGCACTTCGCAGAATATACTGTAAAGTGAATTGACTGTATATTTTGTGGGCGAAAATGTCAAATGCAAGGATTATTGTTATTATTATAAAATGGTATCTCTGAAAAAATACCAGCATTAAGATGAGGAACTCTAATGCACAATGACAAGGGCTTATAGATGCACTTAGTGCTCCAGAGTTGACTTCACAAACTTGTGTCAGTCTACATCAGAGACACACATCACTGGCTCATCTTAATGTAAACCTAGGCACCAAGAACCCTCTGAAACTACAACTTGCAAAGAATTTGGATTCTTGGATTGAAAAAACTGCTTGGTGGAGGTAATGGAACACAACTACCATAATAATAATCCTTGCATTTGATATAGCGCCTTATCATGTCTTCAAGACATCCCAAAGCACTTCACAGGATATAATGTAAAGTGAAGTGAGAGGACCTGGGTTCGATTCCCAGGCAGGGCGAAATGTTGGGCAAGTTTCCTTACTCCACACGGCTTTGTTTACCTAGCAGTAATTAAGAACTCAGATGTTAGTCAATTGCCAGATCAGTTTTCCGGGGGTAATAATCCCTTCAAAATAAATAAATAAAATAGTAATAATTTGGTCACTTAATTCCCGACTGTTTGTGGGACACTGCTGTGCGCAGGGCTGCCACGTTTCACCCACAAAATATACGGTCAATTCACTTTACAGTATATCCTGTGAAGCGCTTTGTGACGTCTCGATAAGTCGAGGAGATAAGTCGCTATATCAAATGCAAAGATTATTATTACTATAATTATAATCCACAAGTGCCGTCTTTAAGATTCTAAAGGGGCAAGACCATATAGACCATGACAAGCTGTTTCAACTAGTCCAGAATTGTAAAACCAGAGGACACAGTCAGTGATTGAAGGGATGTAAATTCAGAACAAATCTACACAGCTACTATTTCAGTGAGTGAATAGTGAACCTGTGGAACAGACTCCTTAGGGAGATGGTTGAAACAGGAAGTTTTGATTCTTTCAAACACAGATTAGATGGTTTTCTTTTAGGAAATAACATTATGGGTTACAGTACATAGGTAGTTCGGGACATATGTGAATGCGACCGCCAGGAAGGTGGAAGGTGAACTATATGGACCTTGGGTCTTTTTTCGTCTAGCGTTTCTTAGGTACTTATGTTCTTAAGAGTGATTCATACCCAGTTAAATTCTCTATGACACTGTGAAGCCCCACCTGAATCTCATCACACCTGATCAGCTTCTCCACATCCTCCTTGTTCAGCAGCATGAACTCTTCATGTTGGACGACCTCAGGGAAGTTCTTCTGGCTGAAGACCTCTGCGGCTTGCATCAGGTCCACACAGCTGTGGGTCTCTGCAAAATCCTGGATCCCTAAGCAGTTTGATGGGTCCAACTGGCTCTCCAGGAACTCACAGCAAGCCTGCTTCACCCCTGGTGAACAACATGCACGAGAGGAGATTTATCAGATCAGTCTAGATTCTCGCCTCACATTCATTACCATTCCTCCAATTCTCCAGGAGCCAGCGATCAGTAGATCTCTGTGCTGAATTTCAAATTGCTTCATAATCTTACCCACCCTATTGCTGCAATATCCTCCACTCTTCCAATTTCGCTTGTTCCTCTGTCCCACCAACAATGGTCACTTGGTCTCCCATGCTCCGCAAACCTATTGCCTTGCACTCTCCACCTTCAAAACCATTTTAAAATGTATACAGGGCAACCCCATTATAACAATACAGTATATATTTATATAATTGCTTTTCACATCAGGAGCACGTCTCAGCTGCTTAATGCTAGCTGGACAACCTTAATAATAAACCTTGCATTGGATACAGCGTCTGATCACATCTTCAAGATGTCTGAAAGCGCTTGACCGATACTGTAAAGTGAATTGACTGTATATTTTGTGGGCGAAACACAGCAGCCAATTGCGCACAGCAGTGTCCCACAAACAGTCGTGGATTGAGTGACCAAATTATTATTATTATTTTTTTAAGGGATTATTACCCCCAGAAAAGTGATTCGCCAATCGACTAACAACCGGGTTCCTTTTTATTGTGGTAAATAGAGGAGTGTGGAGTAAGGAAACTTGCCCAACATTTTGCCCTGCCTGGGAATCAAACCCAGGTCCTCTCGCTTGTGAGTGCACTAACCACTGAGCTACAGGACTCCACACGAGGTAGGCAATGGGTCAGACAGTGATCTGAATCCATCAGCTCAGACATCCTCATTAACATAAAGTGCGTTCTAAAGGGATCCTGCTGAATACTCAAACTGTGTCTGGACAATTTCCTTAAATCGCCCTCCCTTGGTTCTGTTTGAGGGGTTACCCTAAGTGCAAAGCAATTAGTTGTTAAGAATCACATAAAATGCTTCATTAAAGGTTTCAAAATCTGATGGTGACATCCCTGTCAGCACCAAGTTAGCCAGAATGTAACCTGGATACCATCAACACCACCAAAACAAGTGATTCCAACAGGTTACTCTGGGTTCCAGGTCAAATCAGACCCATTAGCCAAGCAGCCACAAGGGATGCTTCACCTTGGACCAGGGAGTCCAACCTTTTGGCTGCTGAGGATCGGGATCCCTATTTGAGAAACGTCTGTGAGCCGCACAAGCAATACTCGTGTATTTCCCTTCCAGAAACATAACATAACATTTACGGGTTATGGAGGGAGCGGGTGGGCCAGACAAAATGGAGGGGGGGGGGGAAGAGATGAACTCGGCAGTTAGACCACCTTGCTCTAGACCAGCGTGGACCAACAGGCGGCTCAGTGGGTGACATTACATGGCAACATTCCAACTTGCGCTCCCTCCCTTCCTGGTGAACGTCCTCCCAGAGCAGCGTCAGGAGCCGGCGGTTGGGGGGACACAGCGCAGAGAGTGGAAGTAATACCGGCCGTTACTGCATTGTGTACTGGAGCCAAGGGGAAGGGAAACCCGTTTCCTTATCCACTGCGTCCTTAGCAACTGCGCCGGCTCCGGCCGCTGCACATAGTGAACTGCAAGGCTGATTGGGAGAGAGATTAAGGGACGGGGAGAGGGGGACAGAGAGAGAGAGGGAGAGAGAAAGGGATTGAGAGAAGGGGAGAGAGGAGAGGGATTGAGAGTGGGGAAGAAAGAGGGAGGAGAGAAGGGGAGGAGAGGGAGGGGAGGGGGACAGAGAGGGAGGAGACGGGGACAGAGAGGGAGAAGAGGGGGACAGAAAAGGAGGACAGAGAGGGAGAGAGGAGCACTGAGAGAGGGAGAGAAACAGAGAGGAAGGGGAGAGTGAAACAGACAGAGGGGAGAGAGAGGGGGATTGAGAGAAAGAATGTGTCTGTGTGTGAGAGAGGAGAGAGAGAAAAAGAGGGGGGGAGAATGAGAGAGGGTGATTGAAAGAGAAGGGAGAGAGAGTGATTGAGAGACAGGGAGTAAAATAAACTGAGAGGAAGGGAGAAAGCAGAGCAAGAGAGTGAATGAGAATGTGTGAGAGGGGAGAGTGTGAGACAGAGTGTGTGAGAAAAGGAGTGTGCGCTCGAGAGAGTGCGTGAGAGAGAAGGGAGAATGATTGAGAGAGAGAGAACATGAGGGAGAGGAGAGAGTGAAACAAAAAGAGTGAGAGCAGAGAAAGAGAGAGAAGTGATGACAGTGTTTCGTGGTTCATAGAATCATAGAATTATACAGCACAGAAAGAGGCCATTCGGCCCATTGCGTCTGTGCCGGCTCTTTTAAAAGAGCTTCCAAATCAACCACACTCTCCCGCGCTCTCATAGCCCTGCAAACTTATCCGCCCCAAAGACAAACTTGTTCACTATCAGGACAGATGATCGGAGTCTCTCTTAGCCGCTGCAGGTGGAGGGAAACAAAGGACAGTCACCGAGATAAGTACCGTGTAGTTTCCTGACAGAAAGCTACCTCTTTCTCCTTTCTACGTCCTTCATTCCTCTCCCCAAACAACTACCCACCTCTGCGACCTCCCAACCCACCTGTTCCCTCTGCCCAGCAAACACCGGCTTGCTTCATGCCCCAAAACACATCTGCCCCGCCATCGCCATTTTGCCCTCACTCTCTGCAGTTCCATTCCTGGAGTCCCTCTGACTCGCTCCCTCCCTCCTCTCTTTCAAAGCACATCAAGATAAACTGTTTGACCATGCTTCTGGTTATTTTTTCCCCTCCCGATCCCAACTCCCTCGGCTCCCACTCCAGCTCAGGAGGCCCCGATGACAGCGTCAAGCGCTTTGAGATGTCCTTCCAACATGAAAACAACAACAACAGAATTACATTTATAGAGCGCCTTTCACGTCGGGAAGACGTCCCAAAGCGCTGAACAGGTGTCAGGGCCCGAGCATGGGGGAGGGGTGGGGTAGGGGTGAGGGAAGGCAGAGAGGTGGGAGGGAGACCAAAGGCACAGTCGAAGAGAAGGGTCTTGAGACCAGCCTTGAAGGAGGCAAGAGAGGAAGCGAGGTGAAGGGACCGTGGGATGGAGTTCCAGAGTGTGGGGGCAGAGAGGCTGAAAGCCCGGCCACCGATGGTAGGGCGGGTTGGGCGGGAGACATGGAGCAGACCGGAGCCCGATGAACGGAGGGAGAGGGCAGGTTGGTGTGGGGTCAGCAGGTCAGAGTTAGGAGGGGGCGAGGCCATGGATGGCCTTAAAGGTGAGGACGAGGATCTTGAACTCAATCCTCTAGGGAATGGGAAGCCAGTGGAGTCGGGCGAGGGTGGGAGTGATGGGGTCGGGCAGGGTGGGAGTGATGGGGTCGGGCGAGGGTGGGAGTGATGGGGTCACGAGCCTGGTGCGCGAGAGTACACGAGCTGCAGAGTTTTGGATGATCTGCAGCTTTTGAAGGGAAGAGTTGGGAAGGCCGATGAGGAGGGAGTTCCCATAATCAAGCCTCGAGGTGACGAATGTACGGGTGAGGGTTTGGGGGCCTGAGGGGTGAGGCAGTGGCGGAGTCTGGCAATGTTGCGGAGGTGGTGGTAGGCAGTGCCGGTCATGGCGCGGATGTGGGGGAGAAAGGACAGTTCAGAGTCAAACAAGGTTTCTGACTGGCTTCGTGAGGTTGAGTGTGCAGTCGTGGAGGGTGATGCTGCCAGCGCCCGAGGCACTGGTGCGAGGCAATCAGGAGGGCCTCAGTCTTGCTAACATTGAATTGGAGAAAGTTGTCCCTCGTCCAGGACTTGATGTCGGACAGGCAGTCGGACAGGACGCCAGTAATCCTGGAGTTGAGAGTGGAGGCAGAGAGGTCGAGTTGGGTGTCATCCACATACATGTGGAAATTTACCCCATGTATGTGGATGATGTCACCAAGGGGGAGCATGTAGAGGGTGAAGAGGAGGCGACCGAGGACAGAGCCCTGAGGAACGCCGCACGAGATGGTGCGGGAGCTGGAGGAGAAGCTGTTTGCCGTAACGAAGTGGACGCGGTGTGAAACGTAGGACCTGAACCAGTCAAGGACAGAACATTGAAGGTTGAGATGGGAGGAGAGGAGGTAGAGAGGTCGAGGAGGTTGAGGAGGCAGAGGGAGCCCTGGTCACACATGGTCAGGATGTTGTTTGTGACCTTGACCAAAGCAGCACGAAACTCGATTGGAGAGGTTCATGGAGGGAGTGAGAGGAGAGGAAAGAGCGAAGCTGGAAGGCAACGGCTCTCTCAAGGACTTTTGATAGGAAGGGGAGATTTGAGATGGGCCGGTAGCTAGATAGCTGTGATGGGTCAAGGGAAGGTTTCTTCAAGGTGGGGGTGATAGTGGCTGAAAAAGGTGCTGTGTAAATGTTGTTATGTTTTTGGAAGGGAAACACAAATTATTGCTTATGCGCCCGCGGACCTTTCTCTAATAGGGAATCCGGCCCACAGCAGCCAAAAGGGTGGACCACCCTGTTCTAGACAATGGGAGGGTGGGGGGGGAGTGGTTGGGGACGGCGGGGAGAGTAGACAAGAAATAGGTCAGGGTTTCTGTTCCTGAATGTTCTTTAGTGACCCCTGTTGGAGATTGGACATTGGATAAGGGCTGTGTCAGTCTCGGTTGTGCTGATCCCCATGGTTTAGACTCACAAATACACTGCCAGCATCATGGAATGATCTCCAATGGAAGCACAAAAAATGGAAGTAACAACCACAGGGGAGGAAATTGGCAAGAAGCGATATAAACCTTCTCCCTCTGCTCCTCCTCCCAGAACAAACCCCATGAAACCTGAATTTGGGAATAATAATAATAACCCTTGCATTTGATATTGCGTTATCATGTCTTTGAGATGTCTCAATGCGCTTCACAGAATATACTGTAAAGTGAATTGACAGCAGTGTCCCACAAACAGTCATGGATTGAGTGACCAAATTATTATTATGAGTCTGGCACAGAGCTCACCTTTGAGTTGGAGCAGGCAGGCAGCAGGAAGCAGCTCCTGAACATTTTCTACTGTGACATGAACTGTTTCTGTGTAAACAAAGTCCAGGAGGATTTCCATGGTAGAGGAGGTCAGGCCCTGGATGTCGACATCCGGCTTCCCTTTCTCCGAAAGCTGTGAGGAGAAACGGTAACTCAGCTATTTAGAGAAGAACCTCCAGCTCTCCCTGTTGTTTAAAAAATATTTATATACAGCACAGAAGAAGGCCATTCGGCCCATCGTGTCTGTGCCGGCTCTTTTAAAAGAGCTGTCCAATTCAATCCCAGTCCCCCGCTCTCTCCCCACAGCCCTGCAAACTTGTCCTCCCCAAATAATTATCTGCTTCTCACTTAAAAGAAGTTATCAAATCAGCTTCCACCAGCCTTTCAGGCAATGCATTCCAGATCCCAACAACTCGCTGTGAAAACATTTCTCCTCACGTCCCCTCTGTTTCTTTTAACAACTATTTTAAATCAGTGTCCTCGGGTTACCGACCCTCCCACCAGTGGGAATAGTTTCTCTTTGTTCACCCTATCGAATCCCCTCATAATTTTAAAAACTTCTATTAAGTCTCCTCTTAACCTTCTTTCTCTGCTCCAAGGAGAATAATCCTCGCTTCTCTACCTCTCCTGATAACTGAAGCCCCTCATTCCTGGTACCATCCTGGTCAATCTTCTTTGCTCCCTCTCCAATGCCTTGACATCCTTCCTAAAGTGTGGGGCCCAGAACTGAACACAGTCTCACGCTGAGGCCTAACCAGTATTTATAAACAACAACAACAAGATTACATTTGTATAGCGCCTTAAAGGTTCATCATAACTTCCTGACTTTTGTATTCTATGCCCCTATTTATAAAGCCTAGTATTCCGTATGCTTTTTTAACAGCTTTATCTACCTGTCCTGCCACCTTCAAAGATTTACTTATATGAACCCCCAGATCTCTGTTCCTTCACCCCCTTAAAGATTATACAGTTTATCTTATATCTGCCATGTGTCTGCCCATTTTACCAGTCTGTCTATGTCTTCTTGCCGTTACTATCACTTTTACCATCACTTTTCCTAGCTTAGTATTATCTGCAAACTTGGAAAATATACACCCTATAACCAAGTCCAGATCATTTATACAGAACAAAAACAGCAGTGGTCCCAATACCAAGCCCCGGGGACACCACTGCACACATGCCTCCAATCAGAAAAACAACCGTTCACCACAACTCTCTGCTTTCTGTCTCCCAGCCAGTTCTGCTTGTTGGCCTTCAGAGCTCCACCCTCCATTAGCTCCAACAAATAAAAATAACACTGTCTCTTTAATACCATGGGCTTCTATTTTTCTTACAAGTCTCTTATGTGGTACTTTATTCAATGCCTTTTGAAAATCTATATAAACTACATTAACTGCACTACCTTCATCCACCCTCTCTGTCAGGTTTGTTAGACATGATTTGCCTTTAACAGATCCGTGTTGACTGTCCATTATTAACCCATATTTTTCTAAGTGAAAATTAATTTTGTCCCGGATTATAGTCTCTAGAAGTTTCCCCACTACTGACGTTAGGCTGACTGGCTTGTAGTACCTGGGTTTATCCTTCTGCACCTTTTTGTACAGGAGAGTAACATTTGCAACCCTCCAGTCCTCTGGCACCAACCCGGTGTCCAAGAAGGATTGAAAGATTATGGCAAGAGCCTCCGTTATTTCCACCCTTACTTACCTCAGTAACCTAGGATGCAACCCGTCTCAACCGGGTGACTTGTCTACCTTGAGCACCGTCAACCTTTTTAGCACCTCCTCTCGGTTTATTCTTATCTTATCCCATTTGTCTACCCTCTCCCCCGATGCTGTGGCATTGGCTGCATCCTCTCCTTTTGTGAAGACAGATGCAAAGTACTCATTCAGTATGTCAGCCTTGTCCTCTGCCTCCACAAGAAGATTTCCTCTTTGGTCCCCAATCAGCCCCACCCTACCTCTGACTAACCTTTTATTCTTTGTATTCTTATAAAATACTTTAGGGTTCTCTTTTATATTACCCTCTTGTCTTTTCTTATACAATCTCTTTGCCCCTCTGATTTCCGTTTTCAGTTCTCCTCTGCACTTTCTACATTCTATTTGATTATCTATTTGAATATTGTGCTAAGCGGACACATACCTCAAAACACAGGGCATGCAGTGCTGCAATTACCAAACCCCACTTTACTACATGCGCTGTGTGTGACAGTCTGAAGCAGGAATGGGTGCAGAAAGTACTCCTTTGAGAGCTTTGAGATGTCTCAAAGACATGATAAGGCGCTAAATATTATACCAGGTATTACATTACATTATTCAGAACTTGAGCTGTTCAGACACAGAACTTGAGATGGGGATGTACCACAGCACAGTAGTGTCAGAACAGAATTGCTTTGATTATTACCTCCCAGAAAAGTGATCCGCCAATCGACTAACAACTGCGTTCCTACTTACAGTATATTATGTGAAGCGCTTTGAGACGTCTCAAAGACGTGATAAGGTGCTATATCAAATGTGAAGATTATTATTATTACTGGGTGAACTGACATGTGGAGTAAGGAAGCTTGTCCAATGTTTCATCCTGCCTGGAAATTGAACCCAGGTCCTCTCGCTGGCAAGTCGAGTACTTTAACCACTATGCTTTTTAAGTTTCCTCAAGGTGCTGAAAGTGGCCCTCAAACAATCAGTGCAAATGTATTCGCAGTTCCCAGCTTCTTTGCACTGGTGCCAATTGCCCCCAATTATATACACACAAAGCACAAAACAGGTCTGCTGGTCTCGATTGAATTTTCTTATGGCTGACAATCTGAATCAGTGGTTCTGTAAATGCTGAACTTTTATTTAATCTGTTTTATGATCTGATAAGATTATGGAAAATGTGTTGATGTTTTCAATGCAATATGTTTGTTCACAGGCCAAAACTAACTTTTACTCCAAAGTCACCCTGGAGGCAAACAATAATCCAAAGATGCTGTTTTCCACCATTCATCACCTCCTCCGTGCCCCCCCTCAAGACCCCTCTATCCTCACATCAAAGGTCAAGTGCGAATAAGTCCTAGACTTCTTGTCTAAAAAAATTGAAAACATCCACTTGGCTGTGTCGTCCTCCCCTCTCATGCCCCCTTCCACCCCACCCAGACTATCCACACCGCCTTCTCCCTCCGCCATGGCTCCTGCCACTTCCCCCCTCCCTTCTCCCTCTCAACCACAATCACCCGGATGAAGTTTACTACCTGCTACCTCGACCCCCTCCTTACCCAGCTTCTGGTCACTCAACTTCCCCTTCTCGACCCCCTGCTGGCCGACACTGTCAACTAGTCCCCCTCTTCAGGCTCTGTTCCACTCCCCCCGAAAACCGCTGTCATCACACCCCTCCTCAAAAAACCCACCCACGTCCTCTGTAATCTCTAACACTACCATCCCATCTCCAACCTACCCTTCTTTGCCAAAGTCTTGGAACCCATTGCTGCAGGTCAACTTCGGTCACACCTCTCCCTCCTCGAGCCCCTGCAGTGTGGCTTTTGCCCTGCCCACAGAGACAGTGCTTGTCAAAGCCACAAATGACATTCTCTCTTATCTATGACCAGCGCAGCCTCTGCCTCCTCATGCTCCTAGATCTCTCTGCAGCGTTCGACACAGTCCAACACGCCATCCTCCTCCACCGCCTCTCCTCTCTCATCCACCTTAGTGGGACCGCACTTGTATGGTTCTAGTCCTACTTAACCAACTGCCTCCACTTCATCGGCAAACGGTTTCTCCTCCCGCTCCCACCCGGTCACCTGCGGGGTACCTCAGTGCTCCATCCTTGACCTCTTCTTTTCCTCATCTATATACTCCCTCTTGGCAATGTCATCCGCAGACACTGGATAAACTTCTACATGTATGCGGTTGACACAAAAATCCTCCAGTATTCACTCCAGGTTCGCCAATATCCTATCAGCTTGTCTGGCAGATATCTGGGCCTGGATGAGTGCAAATTTCCTGCAGCTGAATGTGGACAAGATGGAAGCCATACTCCTTGGCTCCCGTCAAAGTCTTCACTCCTGCGGATCTGAACTCCTCAACCTCCCTGGGCTCTCCCTCAGACTCACTGTGCGCAATTTAGACATCTGGTTCGACCCCCAGCTGTTCTTCTTCCCCAACATCCGGTCTGTGACCAGAACCGATTTCTTCCATCTCCGCCACATTGCCCGCCTCTGACTGTACCTTACCCAAATGCAGCCCAAACCCTCGTCCATGCGTTTATCACCTCCCACTTGGATTACTCCAACTCACTCCTCGCCGGTCTCCCCAGCTCCACCATTCACAAGATCAGCTCAGTCGGACTCTGCCGCCCACATACTGACCCGGACCAAATTCCGTACCCACATCTCACCAGTTATGGCCCAGGCTCCACCATTGACTCACCATCACCGAACCGATCGACTTCAAGATCCTCACTCTTGTGTTCAAATCCATTCACTCCCTGGCACCTCACTACCTCTCCGACCTCCTCACTCCCCACTCCACTACCTGGCACCTCCACTTGACTGGCATTGGCTCCTGCTCGTCCCTAGCACCCTCCATCCCACAATCGGAGGTCACGATTTCAGCCACTACGCCCCAAAACTCTGGAACACTCTCTCTCAATCCCTCTTCCTTGCCTCCTCTCTCTTTCAAGTCCCACCTGAAAACTTTCATCTTCGACCATGCTTACGTCCACCTCCCCGCCTCCGCCCTGGCTTGGAGTCAGGCTCCGCCACCGTTAAGTGCTCTGAGACACTACCTTGCATGGAAGGCGCTATATAAGTGCAAGTTGTTGTAGTATGTTTGAAAGTGCTGATACAATGCAAGTTGCCACGTACTTAAGGATGAAGTGAGAGCTATGGGTATAGCTCTAAAGTGACTTAAATGCTCCTGGAAACACGAGAAGTTTAAGTCAGGGAAATGGAATCAGATAGAGCTCAATGGTGACAAATTTCAGGCTGAGGTCAGTTGTTTTGCTGAGGTTTGCATGTGAAATAACACCCACTGCTCCGAGAAGATAATAATAACAATCCTTGCATTTAATATAGCACCTTATCACGTCTTCGAGATGTCTGTAAAGTGAATTCACGTATATTTTGTGGGCCAAACGCGGCAGCCAATTGTGCACAGACAAACAGTCATGGATTGTGTGATCACATTTTTTTTAATTTGAGGGATTATTACCCCCGGAAAAGCGATCCGCCAATCAACTGACAACCGGGTTCCTACTTACTGTAAGAGAGGCATGTGGAGTAAGGAAACTTGACCAACATTTCGCCTTGCCGGGATCAAACCCAGATCCTCCTGCTTGCAAAGTGAGTGCTCTAATCACTCAGGACTCTACAAAGGTCAGCTTACCTCACTGGTGAACATGGCGCAGAAGTAATCACTGCACGCTGCCAGCACAATACGATGAGCAGGAAAGTCCTTGCTGTCCACTCGCAGTGTGACATCGCACAGGGTATTACTCTTCCTCAGGGAGTTCATAGTGTTCAGTATAGACTTGGCATGTGAGTTGGTCATTATATCCCGAGGAGCCATGTTGAGCCTTTCCACCTTGACAGACCGTGGAGAAGGTTCTCGAGGTTAAACACTTAGAAATAAACAAATAAAATATTGTACTAACAATCAGGATAGTTAATTGCTCGGAGAAAATCTCCTCTAATATTTTCTACACATATTATAACTTTGTACAATTTATACAATTTTGTACAAAGCTATACATCATTTAATATACAACAACAACAAAAATTACATGTGTAAATGGTCTTTCATGTCAGGAGGACATGCCAAGGCACTGGCCAGAAAGAGTTTCGGACCCGAGCCGGGGGGCTGGGATTGGGGAGAGTGGAGGACAGGGGAAGAAGCAGGGAGATCGGAAGCATGGTGAAAGAGGGTCTTGAGATGGGTCTTGAAGGAGGCCAGGGAGGAGGCAAGGGAGGGGCGAGGCGGAGGGACTGCGGGATGGAGTTTCAGAGGGTGGGGGAAGAGTGGCAGAAGGCCTGCCCGCCAATAGTGGGCCGAGCGAGGCGGGGGACGTGAAGCAGGCTGTCACCCGCTGAGTGGGGGGAGCGAGCAGGATGGTAGGGTGTTAGGAGGTCACATAGGTAGGGGGAGCAAGACTATGTGCTTTGAAGGTGAGGACCAGGATCTTGAACTGTATTCTGTGTGATGGTAAGCCAGTGGATTTGGGCGAGGATGAGGATGACAGGGTCATGTAATATACATTGCAATATTTGATACAATATTTAACAAATGAGTGTACGATCTATCATTAAATAAAAACAAAAGTCGCTGAGAACACTCTCTCAGCAGGTTAGGCAGCATCTATGGAAAGAGGAAAGTGAGTTCACATTTCAAGTCGATGACCTTTCGTCAGAACTCTCTCCGTAGATGCTTCCTGACCTGTTGAGTGTTCCCAGCGATTCCCATTATTTTGCCTTTATGCCTTTTGTATGATCTATCAGGTTTGTATGAAATTAAAACCAACCTCTAACAATTCAATAGGTATCAAGTTAATTACTATTGGCTAGTACTAATTCACAATATTTATACTTGACAACATTCTCTCCATCTGAAACCAGGGCTCACTTTTCCTTCTTGTCCTCCTTGACCTCTCTTTTGCATTCAATACAGTGGACCATTCCATCCTTCGCCACCATCTCTCATCCAATCTCCACCTCTTTGATTCTGTCCTTTCCTGGTTTCCCTCTTACCTATCCAAACATCTGCACTTGTCTCCTCCAATAGCTTCTCCTCCCAGCCCACAGTCACATGTGGTGTTCCTCAGGCTCTATCCTTGGTCCTCTCCTCTTCACCATCTATATGTTCCCATCCAATTCTATCGCTCTCCCCCTACCTTCAATTCCAGGACCACTACTGTTCTGACCAACCGTAAGTCAGACACTAAGTCCTAAATGAGTCAATAAGACTGAGGCTCTCCTGCCATCAGAGCTTTCTCACCTCATGCACGCATTGACCTGCATGGGCCACTCCCCCTTAAGAGCTGGTGCTCAACTCATTGATTTGTCTGACCCACAAAAGACTGTTTTATGATGCAGTTTGTAATAGAGCCAACAGGGGAGAAAACATCTTGGATTTGTTAATGAGTAACAGGAATGTTCAAATCTGCAACATAAATGTGGGAGAAGCATTAAGCAAAAGCGATCACAGTGCCATCACATTTGACATCTCAAGGATCGGTGAGTTTATAAAAACCTAAACAAAGCTGCCAAATTTCAAGAGGACCAACTTTGTGCGCTTGAGAAGTCTTGTCGGAGAGGGCCTGGCTAGCTTAAAAATGGTGAATGGAGTGGAGGAACTATGGAGTTCTTTCAAGGAGGTGATTATGAAAGCAATGGAACAATGTGTATCCATGCGAAGCAAAGGTACCAAGCTTAACAGCACTCTGCCTGATCGGACGGGCCTACGAAGCAATTCATAAAGAGGGAAAAAAAGGCATTTAAGACCATGAAGGAAAATGGCACAGAATTAAGTCGGACTCTATACCAGAAGGCATGCCAAGATTGTAAAAAAAAAGGCGTCAGAATGGCAAAGAAAATCTTCGAATTGAACATGGTAAGAGCTGTACATAATAGCAAAAACGTTTTCAGTTACATTAAGAGTAAAAGAAAACCAAGTGACGGAATAGGGCCACTGAGGGTGGGTTCAGGAGAGGACATGACAAATAATGCTGCACAGGCTGCAATAGTGCTAAATACGTTTTTTGCATCACTTTTTATAAAAGAGGAGACAGTTAACTTGATCTGGAAAGAGAACTCAAGGATGTCCCAGAGGAAAGTAGCAGCACTAGTCATATCACTACCAGCATGGTTGCCAAACAGCTGTGTAAACTTAAGGTAAATAAATCGCATGGCCGGATAAATTGCATCTGAGGATCCTCAAGGAACTAAGGGAGGAAGCGCAGAAATGGCACAAATCTTTCAGAAATCACTGAATACTGGAGAGGTGCCAAGGGACTGGAGAAACACACATGTTGCTCCTATTTTTAAGAAAGGTAACAATCGTGACTCAGGAAAATATAGACTAGTAAGTTTGACATTCATTGTGGGTAAAATTATGGACTCTTATTAAGGATAAAATCATGAAGCACCTGGACAGAAATAAAAACATAAATGATAGCCAATGTGGGTTCATGCCAATCTAATTTACTGTTTTTCTTTGACGGTATGACAGGGGAGCTTGATAAGGGTAAGGCCGTTGCATATCTGGATTTCAGTAAGATCTTTGATATAGTTCCTCTTGAGAGGCTGGTACTGAAAGTAAAGAAAGCGGGAATCAGTGCAAGTATATTACAATGGATACACAACTGGTTGACCGGAAGAACCCAGAGGGTGATGGTACAGGGAATGTCCTCAGACTGGGAAAATGTTACCACTGGAGATCCATAAGGGTCTGTTTAGGGACCTCCTTTTGTTTAATACTTTTATAAATGATCTGGAACTAGGAGTCACAAACACAGTGGCTAAGTTTGCAGATGACACCAAGCTGATGAAGGTGATAGATTGCAAAGCTGAACAAGATTGGTTACAGGAGGATTCGGGGGACCGGTGGCAGATGAAATTCAATGTGGGGAAATGTAAAGTACTTCACATGGGGACAAAAATTTCAAGAAGGAACTATTATTTGAACGGACAGAAAATAATATGTATGGAAGATGAAAAGGACCTGGTAGTCCTGATTGACAATAAATTGAAGCTCCCCCAACAATGCTCTGTGGCAGTAAGTAAAGCAAACCAGATGTTGGGATGTATCAAAAGATCAATTGCAGCCAAAATAGTTGGGTAATTCTGCCACTGTATAAATCATTGGTGAGACCATATTTAGAGCACGGTGTACATATTTAGAGCACTGGTCGCCACAGTACAAAAAGGAAATGGGAGAAATCAGGAAGATACAGAGGAGGGCAACCAAAATGATTGAGGGAGTGGAAGGACTGGACAAAGAGATAAATATATAAATTGGTTAAGTTCATGCTGGAAAAGAAAAGATTAAGAGGCGACATGATTGCTGTCTTTAAGATTCTAAAAGGGCAAAGCAATATAGATCATGACGGGCTGTTCCAACTTGTCCAGAATAGTAAAACCAGAGGACACAGCCTGTGGTTGAAGGGGGGTAAATTCAGAACAAAACTATGTAAACACCATTTCAGTGAGAGAATAGTGAACCTATTGAACCTAGTGAACATAGTGAACAGGCTCCCTAATGAGACAGTTGAAGCAGGAAATGTTGATTCCTTCAAACACAGATTAGATTGTTTTTTGGGGGCAAATAATATTATGGGATACAGTACATAGGTAGTTCAGGACATATGTGCATGCGACCACCAGGAAGGTGGAAGGTGAACTAGATGGACCTTGGTCTTTTTTTCATCTAGCATTCCTTATGTTCTTATAGAATTGGATACATATTCGAAAAGAACAAAATTGCAAGGCTGTGGGAAAGATCGAGGAAGTGGGTCTAGTTGGAAGGCTCTTTCAAAGAACCGACACAGACACAATGGGCCAAATGGCCTCCTTTTCAGCTGTAGGATTCTATAAACAATAGCTGTACAGTATATACGTAATTTAAATATTTTGGATTAATGTATAGAAATACAATTCTGACAAATATTGAATGGGACAAAGTTCTTATATTCATCTGTATTGAAAAGCCTTATTTATTCTTACATTTACTCACTGAGCCAGAGTTACTTGTTCTTACACTACGCCATGTAGTCTTTCCAGGTCTTTCTGCGCTCCCAGGACCGACCAAGGTCAATTTCATGGGTCACTGAGTCTGAATTCCAGTTACTTCCAGCTTTTCCCAGTTACACCTACTGTAATACAGTAAATTAGAAAAATATTAAGTAGTGCAATAAACAAAGAAGAAAAATAAGATAGTGGTCATTGCCAACTACCGGCAAAATATAATATTCCCACCACATTCCATGACAAATGCTCTTTGGAAAAAAATCATTTTTCTTTCTCTTCTCTCAAAAGCCCAAAGTTCCAACTTGTGAATCCACAACCTTCTGACTCAGGAGCAAGAGTGGAACCAAACTGATGATCCATAAGCTTCCCAAGGTTAAAATCAAGTAAATGTTACTGTAACATGAATTACCCCATTAGCTCACAGCACAAACTGTAAACCCACATCCCAATGGCTCATCTGTCAAAGCCACTAGCGAGCACAACACTGAGACACATAGACATAGAATGTTCCCAGTTTAATGCTTGGTCTGTGCTCACTTTTCTGATCTCTGCCAGGGTTACTTAGCTGAGTGGCAGCGCTCTCGCCTCCGAGTCAGAAACTTGTGGGTTCAAGTTCCACCTCGGGAATTGGAATCACACAATCTAAGCTGACACTCCAATGTGGTGCTGGGGGTGTGCTGCATTGTCAGAGCTGCCGTCCTTTGGATGAGACATTAAACCAAGATCCCATCTACCTATTCCGATGGATGTTAAAGATCCCACGGCATCATTCGAAAAGAGAAGGGTTTCTCCTGGTAACCTGGCCAACAATCCCCCAAATAAAAGTGGGACATTTGTGGGACATTGCTGTGTGCAATTGACTGCTGCATTTCAGCCACAAAATACACAATATACAATAGTCCCAAGATGTCAAGTGTCCTCCCAAATTGAAAGACGCTGTACAAATGTAATTTTGTTGTGGTTGTAAATCCTGTGAAGCGCTGTGAGACGTCTCTACAATGCACTATACCAAATGCAATGATTATTATTACAATCGGTCTCAGCTTGTTGCCTATTGCACTCGCCTCGCAAGCGAGAAGACCTGGGTTTGATTCCCGGGCAGGGCCAAACATTGGGCAAGTTTCCCTACTCCATACACCTCTATTTAGCAGCAGTGAGTAGGAACCCAGGTGTTAGTCGATTGGCGGATTGCTTTCCCAGGGACAATAATCCAATAATTCAAAACAATAATAATATTTTGGTCACTCCATCCGGCGCGGTTTGTGGGACGCTGCTGTGTGCAATCGGCTGCTGCGTTTCGCCCACAAAATATAGTCTATTCACTTTACGCAGCATCCAGTGAAGCGCTTTGACGTGATACGGCACTGCATCAAATGCCAGGATTATTATTATTATTATTATTATTAATAAGGGGCTGAGTAGGTCCCAGAGGGCAGCCCGGCATGAGGCAGCATGGTGGGGGGGGGGGGGGAGTGATGGTCCCGGGCTCCCCTCCCCCTCCCCCTCCCCACACCCGGCCCTGGTTTGGGGGATAATTTTCACACCTCAGGACGTGTCGCCAGAACCCGCTGCTCCCACCACCCCCGGCCCGCGGGCCGCAGCCATTACCCGGGCCATCTTCCAGACACCCCCGCTCCAAAACCCCGCCTCAGTGGAGGCCTCGGCCCTTCCCGCTGCCTACACCCCTCCCCCCCAGGTCTGCGTGTCGGCTGCCATTGCCTCGCGTACCGGGGGGCCGCGCAAACCGGGCCGTGTCTCCCATCTCTGCCGCCGACCCTCGAGTGAACGAACTGGACTACAACTCCCACAATACCGCGTGCGTCGGTTCCCGTCCCGCGCATGCGCACATGCGTACGTACCGACGCGTTGACGTCGCCGGCATTGTTGACCGGCTGGCCGCGTGACGTGCCCCCAGCTGAGTGGCTGAGGCCAGTGAGCGTCACTGAGTCACGTGAGCAAAGCCGCTCAGGCCATATGGAGATTTTTTTGAGGGGGGCGCGGCGTCAATCACGTGACTGACCCATCACCTGGTTAACACCATCCAAACCCAACTGAGAATTCCATGTATCCCATCTACACAGAGAGCCCAGAGACAGATTGCTGTGATGGAGTGCGCTCTCTCTCTCTCTCTCCCTGGAGGGACATGTCTTGCTTACGTAATTCTGGATAGTATTGGGCACAAGTTGGCCAGTGCCAAGGCTTGGGTGGGGGGCAACAGTGCGCGTTGGGGTGACCCCCATGGCTTGTACTGTGAATGTAAAATTGCAGTCTGGCAAGCTTTCCCACTGCCTGTCCACTAGATCAGGCCACCCTACCCGTCAGGCTTGCAAAGGTTAACAGGAGCACAGAGCTGGGTGGGATGACTTCCTGCCCCCAGAGACCGGTAATTAGATAAGCGCATGTAGAGATGGGAGTTGGCTTGGCTCAGTTGGTAGCCTTTTGGTCACAAGGTTATGGGTGGTTCAAGCATCAATTTGAGAATCTTGAGCTCTTTCTTGGCTGACACTCTTGTCGCAGAGCACTGTATTGGTGGTGCCATTCTGAGATAAGATATTAAGGTAATATTAAGATATTAAGGCAATCTGAGTTCTGTTGAATATTAAAGTTTCTGCCATTGCTGTTGTAAACAAGAAGGGAATTTGTATTATTGTTCTGGCCAACAATCTTCCAGATAATTGTCACGTCCAGGTTCCAAACTCCCTGCTCGCCAGTCTCCCCCAACTCTTCCCTCCACAGACTGCAGATTATCCAGAACTCTGCAGCTCATCTCCTCTCCTGCACCAGTCTCCGTAACCCCATCACCCCCATCCTTGTCCGGCTCCACTGGCTTCCCATCCCCCGGAGGATAGTTAAAAATCTTCATCCTCACTTTTAAAGCCTTTCCACAGTTGTACTCCTCCCTACCTCTGCAACCTCTGAATACCATACCAATCTTGCCTCTCCATGTCCTGGCCTGCTCCATGTCCCCCGCCCCACCCGCGCCAGCATCTCTACCCCCACCCTCTGGAACTCCATCCTCCTCAACCCCTCCCTCACCTGCTTCAAGGCCCACCTTAAGACCTTCCTCTTTAACTATGCCCACCCACACTCCTATTCCCACTCCCCCTACCCTCCAGTTATCTTGATTCCAACCCCTAGCTTGGGTGGGAACCCAGACACCTTCCGACGTGAGAGGTGCTTTATAAATGTAATTCGTTGTTGTAGTTGAGATATTGACTGTGTGGCAGTTTGTGTGACATTGCTTACAAATTGACTGCTGCGTTTGGCTACAAATGTGCAATAACTGCACTTTACAGCTATAACCAGTGAATTGCTTTGAAACATTTTGACAAATCAAATTTATTATCCTTGCAGAATAAATCTGACAGGTAAACAGCTGAGCTGCAGCAAGGAATTACCTCTTCATATTATTTTAAGTTTCCTTTTTTAAAAAAAACTTTCGAGACCTGTTAGATGGACTCAATGTTTTCCATAAAGGTCTCACCAGTGAAACGAGGAAGCAGTTGGATTTACAAATAACATGAAGCTAATATTGAGTTGACTCCAGTGGCGAGCTAATGCAAATATAGGCTTGATGGGCCTTTTGTTGTTCTCCAGTGAGGTCCCAAGCCTGGACGCAACACATTCTCAGCTTTGTACTGGGAGTGTCAGTTTTCTGACTCACTCGGCGAGAGCTACAACCTGAGCCAAGCTGACACCATAGCAATGGTCTGAGTACTCCCAATGCATCTGTAAGTTTAGAGTTTGCATCAAATCTCTCATAGAGCTTACGAATAGCCTAGACATCGCTTGGTACAACAATAATCCGCACAGATGGGATCACAAGTACCTTGTCACAACCCTTTCGAACCTCAAACACCTCTATCATCTCCCCCTTCAATCTCTGCTGCTCCAGTGTGTACAAAAAGCCAGCCGCTCTTCAGTATCTTGCTAGGTACTCTGCATCTCAACCTCTCCAACTCTAAGACATCTTTCCTGTAATAGGGAGCCCAGAACTGAACACAATATTTCCAAATGCAACCTAGCCAGTATTCCATACAATTTTAACATGACTTTAAAACCCTGGTTTATAAATCCCAGAATCTAGAAGATGAAGGGTTTGGGATTTTTTTTAAAAAAAGGAATGATTTATCATACCAATAGAAGCGTCTTCACTGCAGTTTAAGTGAAAAAGTCCACTGACCCAAAACTAATGAAACCCTCTGAATCCAGACCTCTGCATTCGCCAGAGACTGAGCCCAGCTCACTCTCAGCTCAACGATGGACAACAAAGCTTTTCTTGGTCTATTTCAAAGCTAGAACTATTATGTAACAATGCTTGTGTGGATATGAAATGCTCCCTCAGTTGTGTGTAGGATAACGCCAGGATTTCAGTAAATAATCCAGATTTGTCAGGCATCTCAGATATTTGTTCAAACTCTGCACCGATTTATTTTGATTACATCAGTGTAGACTGAGACGTGTGTGTAAATGTAGTCAAGATTTCATTATATTGTGTTAGTCTATTCGCTCTTATCATTTCTACCTGCCACCATAGTCTTCCAGCCCAGCCTCCACCAATGCAATTCATGAATCAGCCACTAGGCAGCGCACAAGAGCAGCCGGCTTCTCTCCCCTTCTCAGTGCAAATCAATGGGTTTGAAATAGTCCCTTCGATTGATGCAGAAATAATGCAGAGAGCATCAGCACCAGTTTGAGAATCTGCAAATAATCAACTTGCCACAAATAATAAATGTTGTTGAGTTAGACAGAGGCTGACCAGGCATACTGATCCCTTGTCCATGCAAGTGGCCTGGCCGTGCACTGCCTCCAGTCTAGCCGCGGCACAGCCCCTGAACTAGAATGTAATATAAATAATCCTTGCATTTGATACAGCGCCTTATCACATCTTTGAGACATCTCAAAGTGCTTCACAGAATATTTTGTAAAGTGAATTGACTTTATATTTTGTGGATGAAAACTGCCTGTATTTCACTCTGGACTACCTGTGTACACCCTCTACCTGTGTGAAGTCCAGGACTTTACCTGTGTACTTCAGCACTTGGGACTTCCTCCCGATGTGAAAGGCGCTATATAAATGCAATATGTTGTTGTTGTGTAGATCCTCTGGAGGACAATGCACAGCCCCTGGACTCTTATGTGTGCAGCCCTAGACTAGGGAGATGCAAGCAGCCCCACTGCCACCCTGGAACTCACGTCAGCTCATCACTGCTAATGCTTGTGAAGGAATTTTACATTTATATAGACAAAGGAAAAAAAGAAAGCCTAAAATAAATACTGTGCAAGATGTGCATTCATCAGCTATAAAGTGCTTCACACATCAGAACTATAATACCACTGACTCACAGTCTCAGCCCTTGGTGCAGAGACTGACTTGACCTGCTGAATGAATAGAGTAAAATTACATGGACCTCAATGTGTGTAGCACCTAAACTGTGTGTTTTGGGCAGTACCAGCCCGACTCCGGCACTGCTCGGGAACAGACAGCTCCCAACCGGAGCGCGGGAGCCCAGCACTAAACCACGTCTCATTTTTATTCTTCAGAACAGAACAGAGAAGAACAGGTGGCAGACAAGAGTTTGAGCCCAGTTTTGGGCCTAAGGAGCGAGGCGCTTTACCTGGGCTACACGTAGCTAACATTCACCCTCACCAATTGTAAAGTGACTACCAACCAAGTGTTATATTTTGGAGAGGAGGGTAAGGAGGGGCGAGAGATGTCATCTATATTCATTTGGAAAAATAAAATAAAATAAAACGTTCAATGCACTTGGGTCTCGTCATAAGAGAGGTCTGTAATAGTCCAGGCTTCAGAGCAGAGTGTCATCTGTACAGCCTCCCTCAAGTCCGTAACGAAATTCCTGGAGGTTGGAAACACCGTGGAAGTGAACGAAGGCAGCTGCTACCACCAGGACGTGGAATAGCTGGTGTGATTGGAACTGGGGAAAGGAGGAATAAAAGCATTAGATTAGGAACGTCAAGCTTGAGAATGCTTTAAACTGCTTCCCCAAGGAACAACAAAATTACATTTGTAAATCGTCTTTCACGTCGGAAGGATGTCCCAAGGTGCTGATCAGTTGGGAATCAGGACCTGAGTGTGGTTGGGCAGGGTTGGGATGAGTGAGAGCAGAGAGGTAGGAGGGCAGCTGAAAGCATGGTCAAAAAGGAGGGTCTTGAGTTGTGCCTTGAAGGAGGCAAGAGAGGGAGCAAAGCGAAGGGATTGTGGGATGGAGTTCCAAAGGGCAGAGAGGCTGAAAGTCCGGCCATTGATGGTAGGGCGGGTCGGGCGGGAGACATGGAGCAGGCCAATGCCCACTGAGCGGAGGGAGGGGGCAGGTTAATAGGGGTTTAACAGGTCAGAGAGGTAGGAGGGCACAAGGCCGTGGAGGCCCTTGAAAGCGAGGACGAGTATTTTGAATTCTATCCTCTGTGTGATGGGAAGCCAGTGGAGCCGGGCGAGGGTGGGACTGACGGAGTCACAGAGCCTGGTGCGGAGAGGACACAAGCTGCAGAGCTCTGGATGATCTACAGCTTGTGGAGGGAAGAGTTGGGGAGGCCGACAAGGAAGCAGTTTCCGTAATCGAGCCTTGAGGTGATGAATGTGTGTATGAGGGTTTTGGCGGCCTGAGAGGTAAGGCAGTGGTGGGGTCGGGCAATGTTGTGGAGGTGGGGGAGAAAGGACAATTGAGGGTCGAACAATACGCCCAGGTTCCTGACTGGCTTGGTGTGCATCCATGGAAGCTGATGGTGCCAGTGCAAGGTGCGGAGGCGCTGACGCAAGCCAATCAGGAGGGCCTCGGTCTTGCTGACATTCAGCTGCAGAAAGTTAGCTCTTATCCAGGACTTGATGTCTGACAGATATTCTGTCAGGATCGCAGTGGTCCTGGAATTGAGGGTGGAGGCCGAGAGAGTTGGGTATCATCCGTATACATGTGGAAGTTGACCCCATGTCTGTGGATGACGTTGCGTGTAGCGGTTGAGAGGAGAGGACGGAGGACAGAGCCCTGAAGAACACTGCACAAGACGGTGCAGGGGCTGGATTCTTGAGGTCAGAGGAGAGGCGGTGTAGGAGGAAGGACTGGTCTACGGTATTGAAGGCAGCAGGGAGATCCAGGAGGACAAGTAGGCAGAGGGAACCCTGGTCACAGATGTACAGGATGTCATTTGTAACCTTGACCAGACAGTTTCCGTGCTGTGAGTAGCACAGAAACCCAATTGGAGGGGCTCATGAAGGGAAAGGAGAGGAAGGACCTTGGAAAGAAAACAGAGATTGGAGATGGGCCGGTAGTTAGAAAGCAGGGATGGGTCCAGGGAAGGTTTTTTCAGGATGGGGGTGATTATAGCCGTTTTTAGGGGTGGAACACTGCCAGATGATAGGGAGAAATTGATGGTGTCGGAGAGTAGAGAGAGTAGGGAGGTGCAGCTGGGAGGTAAGAAGAGGGGTAGGGTTGAGGTTCAAGGGAGCAGGTGGTGTGTTTCATGCTGGATATGGTGGTGATGAGAGAGGAGGGGGAAATAGGTTCAAAGAAATGGAGGGGGGGACGGGTAGGGGTCGTAATTGGAGGGGGGAGAAGGGGAAGGAGTGGCGGTTGGGAGGGTGGAGGCAGCTGAATGGGTCCCCTCAATTTTAGACTTGAGGAAATCCAGCATTTCCTCACAGTCGGGAGCTTGAGGAGAGAATGGGCGAAGCGTGGGAGGATAGATGGAGGTGCCAGTTGGTGGAGAATAGGAGCCTGGACTTATCCTTCACCTCCACGATTTATCTTGCAGTAGAAAGCCGATTTGTGGAGGCGAGGGCAGAGTAGTATGTTTTGATGTGGTCCAGCCAGATCTGCCGGTGGACCATTAGATCAGACTTGAGCCAGGTGCGTTCGGCGGCCCTCACCTGACCCTTGAGGGAGCGGAGGTGGCAGGTGTACCAGGGTGAGGTTCATCAGTAGCAGGCGGTTTGGGAGGTGAGGGGAGCAAGGGCATCAAGAGTAGTGGAGAGGACGTTGTGGAGGAGAATGAGCGAGGAGGATAAATCAGTGCGGGAGGAGGGGGAGGAGTTCAGATGACTCCAGGGCAGCGGAGAGGGATTGCGGGGAGATTTTTTTTCCAGGGGCGGTAGGAGATGGAGGTGGGTTTGGTGACGGTGGGGAGAGGGATTGAGCAGTTAAAGGAGATTAAATGGTGATCGGAGATGGCTTTGTCTGTGATTGCGATATCTAAGACACTGAGGCCCAGGGTAATCACCAGGTCAAATGGGTGACCATGAACGTGGGTGGCAGAGTGTATGTGGAGGGAGAGGTTGTGAGAGGAGAGGAGAGAGAAGTCTGAGGAGATAGAGCAGGAGGGGGTGAAGCGAAGGTTGAAGTCACCGAGGATGAGGAGGCGTTCAGAACAGAGGCAGAGGGAAGCTAGAAGGGTGGAGACGTCAGAAATGAAGGTGGGGGAGGTTTTGGTGGGCGGTAAATGAGAAGAATTTTGAGGGAAAGATTGGAGGGATTGTAGCGTGTAAGGTGCTCGAATGAGGGGAAGATCTATCAATCTCAGATCCTTGCACTTTACTAACCAAATATCTCTCTATCCCATTGTAAACCTGGTCGCAGTTTCGAGACCACATCACACCCACCCTCGCTCACCTCCACTGGCTCCCCATCCCCCAGAGGATCGAATTCAAGATCCTCATCCTCACCTACAAGGCCATTCACAGCCTCGTTCCCTCCTACCTCTCCGACCTACTATCCCCCTACCTACCTGCCCGTACCCTCCGTTCCTCTGGCTCCGGTCTGCTCCACATCCCCCGCCCCAACCGCCCAACCATCGGTGGCCGGGCCTTCAGCCTCTCAGCCCCGAGGCTCTGGAACTCCATCCCCCAGTGGCTTCGCCGCTTCCTCCCTTTCCTCCTTCAAGGCCGGTCTTAAGACCTTTCTCTTCGACCGTGCCTTCAGCTCCCCTCTCGACTCTCTACCCCCTCCTCGCTCCCTCCCTTCCCTCCCCTCACCCTGACCATTTCCCCCCCGCTCGGGTCCCGACCCAACCGCCTTGGGACATCCTCCCGACGTGAAAGGCGCTCTAGAAATGCAATTTTGTTGTTGTTGCCTTAAAAAAAGGCTGAGAAAACCATCCAGTCTAATATCCAAAACAGATTTAAAACTAACCTCTAATGGGGTTGGGACTCCTTTATGACAATCAAAAGACCCCCAAATAATAAAAATAATAATAAAAACAAATTGGTCACTCAACCTACGACTGTTTGTGGGTCACTGCTGTGCGCAATTGGCTGACACATTTCACCTACAAAACAGTCAATTTACTTTATAGTATATTGTGTGAAAAACTTTGAGACGTCTCAAAGATGTGATAAGTCGCTATATCAAATAAAAGGATAATTATTATTATTCTGATTAAACATCTCAACTGATTCTGCTTCAATGGTCTTCTAGAGACAGAGCATTTTGTATTCTCATAATCCCTTGTGTGAAGAATTGTGGTCCACTCTCACACCTAACCCACTGACTGAGCCCCAGGTTTAAGCTAAAGTCCTGTTGTTTGGGAAGCCTATGGAGGAGTACCTTACCCAAATATCACATTTTCCGGGGAAGAAGCGCTCTGGAATGCGGGCTGCGTATAATCCAGCTCCGGTGATATACATTACAGCCATTAGATAAAACCATCCCATCTGGCCCACCGTGGTTGCTTTCACAAAGCCCTCGGCAATGGTGAAGTGTAGGGTGGGCACGATCCCACTCAGGCCAAGTCCCAGGAAAACTCCTAGAGAAGTTGTGAAAGTAAGCATGAATACACACAGCACACAGGCACTACCAAGCCCTAACATGTACACACACACACACATGGGCACTCAAAGACATTATATGGCACAAAAACAAGTGCAAGGATTATTATTATTGTGTGAACTGCCTCCCTAAATCCTTTGCTGGGGAAAAGTTCTTACCTGCTCGTGTCAGCCGGTGTTTGGGGGTTGCGAAACGATCCCACTGAGCCACAATGATGGCCGAGATTCCCAGAGCACAGACGATGGCGAGGTAGATGAGCCGAGGCTGAGGCGAACAGTAGAAGGAGTAATACAACCATGGCACAAAACTCCCCATGATCAGCAGTGCAATGCCAGAGTAGTCCAGCCTAGGAGCACAGAATAAACATCTGAGACACATACAACATAGGATACAGGACTGAGCCGGGGATTGGGATCAGGGGGGCTGGATGGCAGGGAGGGTAGGGGTAGGAGGGTGTCCGAAGGAGCAATTGAAGAATTGTGAACTAGAGCCATGGAGTTGAGGCCAGTGCTTCACCCATTGGGATGGGGAAGCCACCAACCAGTGAAAACAGTGACCCATTAGGGTGTGAAGGAGGGAGGGAGACACTGGTGGGGGTGGTGCGGAGGGGAAGGGAGCGAGTGAGACACCGTAGGATGGGGCTGGGGGGAGAAACCAGAGCTGTAAGTTCAATATGGAGGGTGATGAGTTCAGAGATGAGAACATTCACAAGTGAAGTCAAAGCATAAACACCATGGCGGAAATTGACATGCCAATGAAACAAGAGAATATGCCCATGAAGAAGGTGACAATTCTCACTGTCTAATTTCAAACCTTGTAAACCACACAGCAACAACAACAAAATTACATTTGTATAGCGCCTTTAACATCCCAAGACGCTGGACTGAGTTTCGGACCCGAGCTGGGGGTCGGGGCGGGGAGGGTGGGGGCAGGGGAGGAAGCAGGGAGATCGAAAGCACGGTCGAAGAGGAGGGTCTTGAGATGGGTCTTGAAGGTGGCTAGGGAGGGGGCGAGGCGGAGGGACTGTGGGATGGAGCTCCAGAGGGTGGGGGCACAGTGGGAAAAGGCCCGCCCGCCAATAGTGGGGCGAGCGAGGCGGAGGATGTGAAGCAGGCTGGAGCCCGCTGAGCGGAGGGAGCGAGCAGGATGGTAGGGGTCAGCAGGAGTCGACCAGACCAGCACTGATCACAGGGCAGCTCCCATGTGTGGAACATGGTCTGTCCAGCACCACCACTCACTCCCTCAATCTTTAATCTAATGTCCAATAGGACCTCGGCCATTCACCCCCATTGCCTCCCCCGCCACCTGCCCGTGCCACGGCTCCTATGTTATGCACTCACTTGGAGAATGTTCTGGATACTTTCTCGGAGTGGCAGTAGACGGTGTGGAAAAGCCAGGAGAAGCTGAGGCAGAGCACAGCTCCCAGGAAAAACATTCCAAACACCACCTTCTCCTGCAGCGGAGCCATGAAGTACACGTTGGGTCTCAGCATGGTCAGGATTCCCAGACACAGGAATAGCACGAAGCCTGAGAAAGAGCATTGATCAGTGCTGGGTTGACACCAGAACATTACTGCGACCACCCCAAACCTGGGCACCAGCCCCCCACTCTGTCAGAGGTACCAGCCGCCTCAACTACCAAGCCAAACCCCCTGGTACCACTCCCAACCTTATTCCAGCCTCCTCCACCCAGTGGGCACCACCCACACACTCAGCACCACATGTAACTCAAAACCATAGGCACCCACCAATTCCCACATTAATTATCTCCACCACTCCCTGTTACCTGACTCCTCCCTCGCTGTTCCTCCTCTCTCTCTCCATTATCTCTCTGTCTGCAATCAAGGTATCACCCTCATGCCCAACTGCCAGGCACCACCCCACACCTAACCCTAGCTCCGGGCTGCACAGTTACCGAGCAGATGTGTCCAGATGTTGCCGGTCTCGGTGTGGATTCTGAAGATGCTCTTGAAGCAGGCTCGGAATGATGGCATGGGGGGTCTGTGTCCATACAGGAGGTAGTCATTGTCCTTCAGCCAGTCTGGGAGCACGTCATAAGGAATGACTCGCCAACGCCCCTCCCACACCTAAGATAACAATTAGTCAGTGCCACAGCCAAAATCGGAACATACAGTCAATTCACTTTACGGTATATCCTGTGAAGCGCTTTAAGACGTCTCGAAGACATGATAAGGCTCTATATCAAATGCAAGGATTATTATTATTATTAATCTGAAAATGGGTAGAGAGAGAAATGTCTTAATTAATGGCAGGAACTTAGGGCTGATATTGTACACACTCCTACTCAAGTCACTGGCCTTACTGTACGGAGCAAGGTGAGGCAGTGACGTGCACGGAGTTGGCTCGCTCACCTGTTTGTTTTGTCACATCCTCACTAGGTGTCAGCCTCCACAAACAGGTGTTGTGAGATGCACAAATGTCCTGAAGAATATTTTCCTCCCTTCCTCTTTTTAACCAGAATAGTTTCCTGCCAGAAACCTAATATAGAATAGTGTACTAGGTGTGTGGGGCCTATGATCGTCACTTCCAGTGACAACCCTGAGCTAAAAGCATCTTCTTCCTCATTCACCATCCAGAGGAATAAACTTCCACGTAAGTTACCCCATCCCCTGTTACAGGTTGGACCAGTGGTCGTCTCATTTCTTCAAAGGACTGAGCTCAGGATCAAGATTAGAGGTTTCTCCACAGGCATCACTAGGCATATATACACATATATACATAGAAGGATATTTTGGTAGCATTCTTTTTATAGCAAACAGAGAAACAGAGAGATCAAGTGTGCAAGCTCTGTGAAAGAGCTATACCTTCACCACATCCTTTTAGATTTTTCTTTTCTAATTCCCTAATTACTATTTTAGACACGGTTATAGATTCTAATTCAATAAGGGTTTTGGTAGGAAATCACACATCCTAATAACCCTTTGTGTCACAAAAAATCTTCACTGGGAACTTGAATTAACTTCACTGACAGCAAGTACAGTGTATCTGCTGCCAGGGAGTGAGCAATACAGACAACAACCGTACCTTGTACACAAACTCCTCCATCTTCTCCATCGCATGATGAGCCTGAAGAGGAAGAGTGAGTATCCCCACCACTTCCTCCTCCTCCTCTTCCTCCTCATTCTGTGCCACCGAGTCTGTCTGCACTGAGACTCCCTGAAAACCAACAAACACAGTCATTGCAGCCACACAGCTGAGCAGCACCAAGGCCTGTTACTGGCAGTCAGCAAAGAAACTGCATCACTGCGCTCAATTTGGAAAATGTAAGTTGCAATATCACAGGGGGAAATCTGTGGCCCACACAATATTAATTACATGGAATAGGCCAGTCTGAGACCCCCACGTTCTCACTGCTTAAGACTGAGATGCTTTGGTTGTCAGCTTGGTTCAGTTGATAGCACTCTCATCTCTGGGTCAGGTGGTAGTGAGTCTAAACCCACAAAAGAGACTCCAGAGCAAATAGTTCATTACGTAACACAGGGAACAGAGCATGTGCAGGATTGCAATTGAAAGCTTTAGATGACAATTATAAGCCTCAGTATAGCTCATTTGGTAGTATTTGTGTCTCAGGTTTGTTTCGCCCACAAAACATAGTCAATTCACTTTACAGTATATTTTGTGAAGAGTTTTGAGACGTCTCGAAGACGTGATAAGGTGCTATATCAAATGCAAGGATTATTATTAAGCACTCTGAGACGCTACCCTGCGTAGATGGTGCCATATAAAGCGTAAGTTGTGGTTGTTATCGGAAGGGTGCAAGTTCAAGCCCCATATAAAGACATAAATTCATAATCCAGTCTAACACTCCATTCAGTACTAGGGGAATATGCCAGGTTAATCAGCCATTAACCTAATGGCCATTTGTGGGACCTTGCTGTGTGAAAAATGTTTGCCAACTAAAAGCAACAATTGACAATAATTACTGAAAAGTGCTACGAGACATTACAACGTGTTAAGCGGCTGCACAAATGCAAATTCCTGTTTTTTTCTTTAAAATGTCAGAGGTTTCTTGGCACTTTCTTAAACCCCAAAATTATTAACTTGACGGCCATCCCCTCCCTGGGGAAGCGGAATGCGTCAGTGCTCACAGAAGGTAACAAAAACAGAAATCACTGGGTATACTCAAAAGTATCAATGGAGAAAGGAAAGTGAGTCAAAGTCTCAGGTCCACGACCCTTCGTCAGAACTTACAGAAGGTGTCTTGCTACCAGCTGGCCCTTCAGATTTGCTCTCCAACAGAGGTCCCAGTTCAGTTAACTCCACTTGATTTCTCTGCTCAGTGTTGCTTGAAGTTCCACCACCGGCTTCCCGCGTTTCTTTCTGGGCAGACATGCCTCGTGCCCTCCGTTTGTTAGCCCGGCGAGAAGCTAAGGGGCAAACACCAGACATCACTCTGGGTTCCCACATGACAGAATTAGCATAGGAACAGGAGCCAATCAGCCTTTTCCACTCATTTAGATAATGGCAAATAACAACAACTTGCATTTGTATTGCGCCCCACGCGAAGGGTAGAGTCCCAGAGCGCTTGACAGTGGCGGAGCACGATCCCGAGGCGGGGGGAGGTGACCATAGGTACGGCTGAAGAAGAAGCTCTTCACGTGCAATCTGACGTTGGGGAAGGAAGGGATAGAGGAAGAGTGTTCCAGAGTTTTGGGGTGAAGTGCTGCCACCGATGGTAGAACAGAGGGCACGAGGGTCATGCAGGAGGCCGGAGCCAGTCGAGCGGAGGCAAAATCTTTTAATTAACTAAAATCTTTTAGTCCCATTTCCGAACATTTTCCCCATTTGCCTTACGTCGTTGCGAGGGGGGCCGGGGTGCGAGGGGGGCCGGGTTGCGAGGGGGGCCGGGTTGCGAGGGGGCCGGGTTGCGAGGGGGGCCGGGTTGCGAGGGGGCCGGGTTGCGAGGGGGGCCGGGTTGCGAGGGGGGCCGGGTTGCGAGGGGGCCGGGTTGCGAGGGGGGCCGGGTTGCGAGGGGGGCCGGGGTGCGAGGGGGCCGGGGTGCGAGGGGGGCCGGGGTGCGAGGGGGCCGGGGTGCGAGGGGGGCCGGGGTGCGAGGGGGGCCGGGTTGCGAGGGGGGCCGGGTTGCGAGGGGGCCGGGTTGCGAGGGGGCCGGGCTGCGAGGGGGCCGGGCTGCGAGGGGGGCCGGGCTGCGAGGGGGCCGGGCTGCTAGGGGGCCGGGCTGCTAGGGGGCCGGGTTGCTAGGGGGCCGGGTTGCTAGGGGGCCGGGTTGCTAGGGGCCGGGTTGCTAGGGGGCCGGGTTGCTAGGGGCCGGGTTGCTAGGGGGCCGGGTTGCTAGGGGGCCGGGTTGCTAGGGGGCCGGGTTGCTAGGGGGCCGGGTTGCTAGGGGGCCGGGTTGCTAGGGGGCTGGGTTGCTGTTTCCTCCTTTTTAAACATTCTGCACGTGACTTCTTGCCCCCGCGATGCCATTCCCCCCACCCCCCCCCCAACTGAATACTTTAACATCACACAAAATACAAATTGCCTTCACAACCAACTAAAAACTTTCTTCTATCAGGAATCATCCTGTCACTGCTGTAGTACTACACTATGCTCTTTTCTCTCCCCAGCACTTTCTCTGCTTTTCTCTGTGTTGAGCCTCTAAACTACCCATCCACGTAGTGAGGGATCAAACCCGCACTTGGTGGATGCCTCATGCCCTACTAGTGACTATCCTCCTAGGATATTGGGGAAGTGACATATTTGGCAACGTAATGTCAGAACCGAGCCACACCTCTGTGACGGTCTCTCGTCCTGTTCCTGAGCCAGGTGGGTACGCAGTATTCCAGGGCACTGCTGATGATAGTACAGCCAGTCTGGCTCATCGGCAGGACCTGGAAGGGCAGTCATTGGGGGCAGGGAGGCATCGCATTCAGCTCCTGTTAACTCTGCAAGCCAAAGCCCTAATGGAAAGGGTGGTCAAAGCTGGACAAGCAGCGGGAAAGCTTGCCAGCCAGCAATATCAATGCCAAACTATGATGTTTTAAGCTGGTTAGACTCCAGCAGTTATCCCAAACAACTGGGGTCCCCAAGCCTTGCCAAACTGTGCCTAATACATTCCAGAATTAGGTAAGCAGGGAGAGAGCGCGCATTCCATTCCAACAAGCTATCTCTGGGAATTCCAGGTGTAGGTGGAAATCTCCGCTTAGGTTTGGATACTCTTAAGCTTGGTGATGGGATTCTGCCTGTGTCAGAGATCCCACTGACTTTGTACTATATCTGACTCTAACCCCCACACTGTAAAAAAGTATAAAAATTTGCCTTTATGAGACAGGAAACAGGCAAAATCCTGCTTGTCTGTCTGCGAGAAGTTGGCACATGGGAGCAAGGATCATCAAATAAAATCAAGAATATGGAGACAAAAGAAAGAGTTTTACACTTCTTACTTTAGATTGTCCTGCAGGGTGTGCTCCCAAGTTATTCAACAGCCAGAGCCGATTTCACAAGCATCATCCAGACCAGACACTACAGAAAACCATCTAATGGAAGAAAGCTTTTAATTACACGGACAGGCATAATTAGGAGGTGGAGTCCAGGTGCCTTAAATCCAGCTAATTTTAGCCTTAAGAACATTGATTTAAGATAGATTGTGTAAAAAATTGTTGGCAAATTCTTATATACAGTTCTAATTTTAAAGCAGATTTCTCATTGTTCTTCTTAAGAGCTGAAGAAAGCTCCCAAATTAAGACTAAATTTGAGAATCTGCCAAAATCTTAAATAAGGCTAAAAGCGGGCATAATTTCAGGCCTCTGGAGGCAATAGACAGAGTTTGACACATTAAAAGGAAACTCCCTGATTGCCTGATCTAATCTTTCTCAATTGAGATGTTACTCTTTAACTCGTTGTCTTCCTTACGCCCATAGTTTATGCTCCCTTTGTATACACTACACACATATTTATTCCCCTCACCTTGTAACACTGTGAAACCTCTCGCTGTGAAGATATTTTGTTTAATATTCTACAAAGGTGAAATCTATTGAGCCGAATGGCACTTGTAACCCTCAAGACTGAGGTGGATAGATATTTGTTAGGTCAGGGGTATCAAGAGATATGGGGCAAGGGTAGGTAATTGGATTGGAGATACTGATCAGCTATAAGTTAGAATACATTAGAATATACAGCACAGAAACAGGCTACTCGGCCCAACTGGATTATGCCAGTGTTTATGCGCCACATGAGCCTCCTCCTGCCCTTCCTCAACTAAGTCATCAAGTATAACCTATTATTTTCTCCCTCATGTACCTATCCAGCTTTCCCTTAAATACATCTATGCTATTTGCCTCAACAACTCCTTGTGGCAGTATGTTCCACATTCCCTCTACTCTCTGTGTGAAGAAATTTCTTCTAACTTCCCTATTTGATCTATTTCTGACCATTTTATATTGATGGCCCTGGTTTTGGTCTCCCCCACAAGTGGAAACATCTTCCCTATGTCGACCCTATCCAAACCTTTCATCATTTTAAAGACCTCTATCAGGTCACCCCTTACCCTCTTTTCAAGAGAAGAGTCCAAGCACGTTCAGCCTTTCCTGATAGGGATAACCTCTCAGTTCTGGGATCATCCTCATGAATCTCCTTTGCACCCTCTCCAGGGCCTCTACACCCCTTCTATAATGTGGGGACCAGAACTGCACAGTATCTAAGTGTGGTCTAACCAAGATTCCATAGAGATTTATCATAACTTCCCTGCTTTTCATTTATATCCCCGAGAAATGAACCCCAATGCCTGGTTTGCTTTTTTTAATGGCCTTATTAACCCGGGTTGCTACTTTTAGTGAATTGTTATGTGTATAGAATGGCAAAACAGGCATGAATAGCTGGATGGCCTCAACCTGTTCCTATGTTCCCTCTCCACTCTTCATTTTGCCCACAAAAAATACAGTCAATTCACTCTATATAGTATATTCTGTGAAGCGCTTTGAGATGCCTCAAAGACCTGATAAGGTGCTGCATCAATTGCGAGGATGATTATTTTTGTTATTATTTCTCGCTCACTCCTCTCCCCCAATCACTTTCCTTTATCCCTGATCTCTCATCTCCACTCGGGCTCCATCAGCCTCAATTACAACCTTTTATCGCTGACCTCTCTCTTTTCTCCTCCCTTTTACCCTTTGTCACATCTCCCCCCGTCTCCCGGTTCCCCTCTACCTTCTCCCGCCGCTTGCTTACCACCTTGTGTGTGCCTGTGGGTGACGGGCCGGGTTTGCCGTGCGGTTACTCGGCGGCTGCTTCCCCTCACTCACCTCCAGCGGCCACAGCAAAACAACCAGCCCTGCACTTCCGGTTCACCGGCAGACCGGTTTCCGGTTTCAGGGCCGCGCATGCGCCGCCGCATTACATCACGATGTGCAGTGTCTTGCATGCACAAGCGACTGGGTCACCTGACATCCCGCGGCCGCCATCTTGGTAAAGGAGCCGATCGCTGGACATCCTCCTGCCGCCGCCATCTTAGTAAAGGAGCGGAAGGCTTGACACCCCCCTACAGAAGCCGTTTTGGTAAAGGAATCAGAATCCTTCTTTGTATCCAAAACATGTCAAATTTAGGTGTCAGGCTGGCAGACACCGCCACGCAGCCAGCGCAGAGCCTCGTCACAGGGGAAATCTCTTCTCTTTTCCAACATGGCCGTGGGATCGTCCACCTGAACAGGCAGTTCAATGTATGATCCGAAGGACGGCACCTCCAGCAACGCGGCTCTCCTCCCCAAACACACACCAGACTGAAGTGTCAGCCTAGACCGAGTTCAAATTCCCCAGATTGGACCTGAACCCACCACTTTCTGTGCCGGGTGATAACAATAATAATAATAATCCTTGCCTTTGATAAGGCACCTTATCACATTGTTGAGAAGGCTCACAGCGCTTCACAGGATATCCTGTAAAGTGGGTTCACTGTATATTTTGTGGGTGAAACACAGCAGCCAGCAAAGTCCCACATTTTAAAAGCATGTAGTGAGTGATATTTAATTTAGGATTAATTGGAAAAATTACCAGAAGAAACTCCCTTCTCTTTTTGAATAATACCATGGGATCTTTGACGTCCACCTGAACAGGCAGACAAGACCTCGGGTCAACGTCTCAGCCGAAGACGGCACCTCTGACAATGCAACACTCCTTGGAGCAGCAGCTACGTGATTCCTAGAATGATTATTAGAATGCGCCTGACTAACATCTAATATACTGAATTTGCCTCATCCACAAAATAATCACATTATTTGGATATGCATCTCAATGTTGTTTGTCCAGGATTGCTAGCCCATCTTAAATGTTTTGTTTGTCTAGCAAAATAATTAATTGTAAATTATTTTCATTTTGTGCTTTATTTCTCTTTGAAATGCCGATTGCCTCGCTTGCCTGTAATTTGCTGTTCACTTCCAATACTTTTTAGTTGTCCAAATCCAATCTGCGAGAGAGTTTAATCAAAATAATAATCCCTGCATTTGATATAGCACCTTACCTTGTGGAGTCCTGTAGCTCAGTGGTTAGAGCACTCGCTTTGCAAGTGAGAGACCTGAGTTCAATTCCAATTCACAGAATATGCTGTAAAGTGAATTGACTGCATATTTTGTGGGCGAAACACGGCAGCCAATTGCATATTGAACTGAATTGACTGATTATGGTTTCGGGGGCAACAATATTGTTGGCATTGTATCAAATGTAAGGATTCAGCAAAGTAGCATCATATCTAGTTATTATTTGTCCAAAAAAAGGACATCGCCCACAGGATCCAACATCCACTTTTCTGAACTAAAAGATTTAGCCAAATTGTTTAGCCATATGAAAAATAAATGACCCTCTATTACAACCCTGATTAATAAGTATGTTCTGATTAAATTATAGTAACTTTTCAATAAAGTTTCCAATTCTGGCTCACAGATGATTTTCGTAAAGTTGAATTGATTTTAAACAATTAATATCCTCTCAGTTTGAAGGTGTTTTTTATATTAAAAATAATATTGCAAAATTATTATAATAATCATCCTTGCATTTGATGTAGCTCCTCTCACATTGAGAGGACTTATCAGTGTTTAGTGATGGTTTATTTTGAAGACAAACACAGCAGCAAATTGCACGCAGCAGTGACTAAAGTATGTGTGCACGTTTGCATTAGAGGAAAGGACAGGCGGGAGTTGGAAGAGCCATTAATTCTTAAACAATAAGGTTNAAAAAAAACTGAGATTTTCATTAAGTTTTATTTGTCGTCATTCATACCCTATTAGGAACACGGAATTTTCCAAAGAATTTACCATGATATTTCAAATCATATGGACTGAGGGCTTTGCGAATGCCCTGCATGTTCATGACTGCGATTCTTTCAAACGTCCAGGGATTCTGGTTATTTTCAGCTTTCTCCTGCTCTTCCTGGATCATCTTCTCCAGGGACTCCTTGCAAACAGCCTTTGCAGGAAATGGCAGCTTCTTCGCTACTTCGGACAGGAAGGGCTCCACCTCCCCAAACTCGCACATTCCACCAACCTCCAGTATAATGCGGCCATATTTGACTGGAGTGACATAGTGGTCGATGGCTCCTTTCCCACCACCCATCCTCTGCCCCAGACCTTTCCGGGTGATGGGTTTGAATGGAGCATTTACACGCCAGCGGGCAAACATGGTTTTAGCATCCATGCGGCGGTTAATAGTGAGACGCATCATCTCAAAGTGACCCCAATGAAGGTAGCCACCCCCAAGTGCCTAGAGAGAAAGAATTTCACTTGTCATGTTGATTTTACACAAAAGAAAGCGGATACAGATGTCAATTTACATCGGTCTATATTGTCTCCCCATGAGCCTGTTGGAAACATCAATTCTGCCCATTCATCTTAGCCTGGCACCTCCATTCATAGAATCATAGAATTATACAGCACAGAAGGAGGCCATTCGGCCCACCATGTCTGTGCCGGCTCTTTGAAAAGAGCTTCCAAATCAACCCCACTCCCCTGCTCTCTCCCCATAGCCCTGCAAACTTGTCCTCCCCAAATAATTATCTACTTCGCTCTTAAAGGTTGTTATCGAATCGGCTTCCATCAGCCTTTCAGGTAATGCATTCCAGATCCAAACAACTCGCTGTGTGAAAACATTTCTCATATCTACCCATAAGCAGAAAACAGATACTTATTGGGTACAATCTTTATTAAAATCACCTTGACCCACCATGGTGCACCAAGAACTATAATTCACATAACTCTGTTGTTTATGTGTATAAGATTGAGTTCCCTTTTTGAATATCTGTCACATTTAACAGTGAACTAACTCACTGACAAAATAGGGAAGAGCTCCTACGCTAACCATGTGGAGACTGATCCTGTTCTAACTCTTGCTGAGTAAATCTGTTAGTGCAGGTTTACTAACTACAATTGGGTCCATAGTCTTCTCTGCCTTGTGCACTGCTCAGAAGTCTTAAGAAAATCAAAGTATTACACCACAGAAACATCAGGAATACAATGGTGTTTTGCTCCAAATCTAATATCTCTTCCTTGATTTCCACCAAAAAAAAATTCAAGCATCTAAGTCATTTCCTTTTAAAAGAAGGTATGGGCTACACTTCAACAAAAATTGTATTCAACAACTTGTATTTATTTAACGCCTTTCACGCAGGATAACAACAACAACAACAACAAGATTCCATTTATTGAGCGCCTTTCACGTCGGGAGGACGTCCCAAGGCGCTGTACAGTTGGGTCAGGACCCGAGCATTGGGGGGGGAATGGTCAGGGTGAGGGGGGGAAGGGAGGGAGCGAGAGGGGGTAGAGAGTCGAGAGGGGAGGTGAAGGCACGGTCAAAGAGAAAGGTCTTGAGACCGGCCTTGAAGGAGGAAAGGGAGGAAGCGGCGAAGGCACTGGGGATAGAGTTCCAGAGCCTGGGGGCTGAGAGGCTGAAGGCCCGGCCACCGATGGTGGGGCGGTTGGGGCGGGGGATGTGGAGCAGACCGGAGCCAGCGGAAAGGAGGGTACGGGCAGGTAGGTAGGGGGCTAGTAGGTCAGAGAGGTGGGAGGGAGCGAGGCCGTGGATGGCCTTGTAGGTGGGGATGAGGATCTTGAATTCGATCCTCTGGGGGATGGGGAGCCAGTGGAGGCGAGCGAGGGTGGGAGTAATGTGGTCCCGAAGCCTGGTGCGGGTCAGTACATGAGCTGCAGAGTTCGGCAGTGTGGAGGGAGTGTGGAGGGAGGGCCGGGAAGGCCGGCGAGGAGAGAGTTCCTATAGTCCAGCCTTGAGGTGATGAAGGCGTGGACCAGAGTTTCAGCCGCGTGAGGGGTGAGGTAGTGCCGTAGTCTGGCGACATTCCGGAGGTGATGGAAGGCGGTGCCAGTTGTGGCGCGGATATGAGGGAGAAAGGACAGCTCAGGGTCGAACAGAACCCCGAGGTTCCTGACTGGTTTTGAGAGGTGGAGAGTGCAGCCTTGGATGCTGATGCTGTCAGCGCCTGAGGTGCGGAGGCACTGACGTGAGCCAATCAGGAGGGCCTCAGTTTTGCGCACGTTGAGCTGGAGAAGGTTATCTCTCGTCCAGGACTCAGAGAGTCCTCCTCGGAGAGCTTCACAATGGTGAGATAATGAGCAAGGGGAAAGGGGTGGTGCCAATAAAAACAGTAAAAGAGGTTTTACAGTGGAATTTACAGACAACTTGCATTTATATAGCACCCCTCACACAGGGTAGCATCCCAGAGGGCTTGACAAATACACAGTGCAAGGCGAAGGTATAGAGGAAGGGAGTTGCGGAGGTTAAAAATATAGTGACCAAAGGGCCAGACCCAGATTTATAGTAGAGATTCCACAATCCTGTGTAGAGATTTGTTCCGATCATCCGAAGGACGACACCGCACACAATGCAACACTGCAGCGCTGCACTGGTGTATCAGCCTGGACTGATTCCAAGTCCTGAAGTGGGGCTTGAACCCACACCTTCTGACTCAATGGAGGGAGTGCTGCCACTGAGCCAAGCTGACACACAGTTCCTGTTAGGCAGGACCGACCGGCTGAGCCTTTGATCAAAACCAGATGCCAACACTACTAACAGTAGCAGCATACAGGGAAATTCAGTGAAACTGCTGCCTCACATAAAATAAAGGAACTATATGCTATATGTGAGCTGAATCTCTGCTCAGCCACACCATTGCAGCACCCTGTCCCACTGCATCCGTTGGTGAAAGATTAGTAGTCACAAACACCTACCACAATGCCATACTGGCCCCTGGTGATGGTAACAGCTCGCAATGCAGGCCCCCGGATGTCACAAAGCCTCTTCATCCATTTCTTGGGTTTCTTGTAATTTGGAACTTTATTGATGAATTTCAGTTTGGGTTTCTCTGGAATTATCACATCTACAAGAGTAGGAAATACACATTACTGCAGCACAGGAAAGACTTATACATCATAATGTGTAAGAAGATAGAAACACTCCCATTTTCTATAGGCTCTGGAGGGGGTTCCAGCACAGATACACCAGAAATACCAGGGCTTAAAGGGTTAAATTATGAGGCCAGGCTGCATAAACTTGGTCTCTATTCCCTTGAGCTTAGAAGATTGAGGGATGATCTAATTGAGGTTTGTAAAATAATAAAAGGATTCGATAGGGTAGCTACAGAGAAACTATTTCCTCTGCTGGGTGGAGGGAATCCAGAACAAGGGGGCAGAAATTAAAATTAGAGCTAGGCCATTGATGAGTGAAGTCAGGAGGCAGTGTTTCACCCAAAGGGTTGTGGAAATCTGGAACTCGCTCCCCCAAACGGCTGTGGATCCTTGATCCTTTCACATTTTCAAGACTGAGCTGGATAGATATTTCTTAGATCAGGGTATCAAGGTATATGGGGCCAGAGCAGGTAATTGGAGTTGAGTTACAGATCACCCATGATCTTATAGAATGGCCTCCTTCTGTTCCTACGTTACTATACTCAAGCACTCCCTGGTCAGGTAAAGGTTAGTTTTGTCTGAAGTCCAACCTCAGAACAATGTGCACAGGTACCAAATGTGAAAGATTATTTGGCCCGAACAGCACATCCCACAATCCACTATCTGCTGGAGTAAGGTTCTAAATATATACCTTCTGAACCCAAACTCCAAATTATTCCTCCATCCCCATTATTCCATCCAGCCCTTGTTTCCTTTAAAAATAACTGTTCTTCCCCTTCCTGTCTCCCTCTGAACAATGTAGAACCTATTGTGTCCTATGGAGTGTTTGGTCACCTGAAACTTCAGTATCCTTCATTCAGATACTAATTCAGCTCTTTTTGAAGCAGTCACCAATAAAGCCTGGGCTGTTCCACAATCCTCTTGTCCTGATAAAAGCTTTGAGCGTTAAAACTTGTTCTGCTCCCATGGCCTATGACAATTTCTAACTCAGTTTTAACTTTAGCACTTCCCTTGAATTTTTGCAAGTTTTCTTTTGTCTGTCAATGTAAATATAAAGCACCTGAGCCAATATGCATCACTAAAACAACCTCAGCCCCTAAAAAAAATTCAATCCATTTGTACTTCTTGCGTTTCGTACGTTGCTGACAAACATTCTAAATATTAAATACCAGTTATCATTATCAATTTCCAGGTTATCATCCCTTTTTCAATTGAGCTGTTAATTTAAATCACCTCCATTTTATAATTCAATATATTAAGGAATTTTATTCCTTCTTTCAAAGAAAAGTAGTTTTCTTGTGGCTACCATTCCCCCTCATCCAAATTGACCACTTGGCTACTGATCTCATTGTTGTCAATAAAATGTTACTGGCTCAAGATCAACTGCTGCGTTTGCCTTCTTAATAACAATGATTTAATTTCTAATTAATCTCATTCTGTAAAGGGGTACAAAATGTTTGGCTTTTATGTGAAAAGTGCTATATAACAACAACAACAACAACAAGATTCCATTTATAGAGCGCCTTTCACGTCAGGAGGACGTCCCAAGGCGCTGCACAGTTGGGTCATGACCCGAGCAGGGGGGAAATGGTCAGGGTGAGGGGAGGGAAGGGAGGGAGAGAGGAGGGGGAAATGGTCAGGGTGAGGGAGGGAAGGGAGGGAGCGAGGAGGAGGAAGAGAGTCGAGAGGGGAGCTGAAGGCACGGTCAAAGAAAGGTTTTGAGACCGGCCTGAAGGAGGAAAGGGAGGAAGCAAGCGAAGGCAATGGGGGATGGAGTTCCAGAGCCTCGGGGCTGAGAGGCTGAAGGCCCGACCACCGATAGTAGGGCGGTTGGGGCGGGGGACGTGGAGCAGACCGGAGCCAGAGGAACGGAGGGTACGGGCAGGTAGGTAGGGGGATAGTAGGTTGGAGAGGTAGGAGGGAGCAAGGCCGTGAATGGCCTTGTAGGTGAGGATGAGGATCTTGAAATCAATCCTCTGGGGGATGGGGAGCCAGTGGAGGCGAGCGAGGGTGGGAGTGATGTGGTCCCGAAGCCTGGTGCGGGACAGTACACGAGCTGCAGAGTTCTGAATGACCTGCAGCTTGTGGAGGGAGGTGGCGGGAAGGCCGGCGAGGAGAGAGTTCCCATAGTCCAGCCTTGAGGTATATAAATGTAAGTTGTTCTTGCCCACTAAAGCCATTAGGAATGTGGCAATGAATTGTCCTACTCACCATTATAACTGGGAGGATGTGGATAAATCTTTAGTCCTGCAGCCAAAATCTTTGCATAATTCTGATTTGGACCTTTAATGAAAGTAGACAAACCAAGTTATACATGATAGCATTTCATTGTGTTCACATTGATTATACCGTTCACAGCAGACACCGGATGTTTGTACAAAAGAGAACTCAGATGTTCCCTTGAAACAACAAGAATGAAGGTCATGCAAATCTGCTCGGGGGAGAAGTTAACCTCACAAGTCTTGACCAAAGCTCTGTTGATGAGTTTTGTAACTTGAGGATATAGGACACATAGAAATCGATGGGAACCAGATCCACATGTAAGGCAGACAACTTTGACATCTATAACCCTAGCATTTCACATAACGCCTTATCATGTCTTGTAGAAGTCTGAAAACGCTTCACAGAATATACACAGAATACCAGTCTCTCAATCCAATAAATATTTGGTCACTTAATCCGCAGCTGTCTGTGGGATACTGCTGTGCGCAATTGGCTGCCACGTTTACCCACAAAATACAGTCTTAGATGTTTGATATTTTTTAAAAAGGTGTGGGGGAGAAATCAAGGAAGAGATATTAGATTTGGAGCAAAACACCATTGGGCTCTACAAGATGTGTGAGGAACACATCCTGTAGCAGCATTCTATACGGGTCAGAACGCCCGTGAATTCC